>NW_017099576.1:0-281885 GCF_001412225.1 Nicrophorus vespilloides
TAGTTCGTTAATACACTATACTAATAATTACAATAATAATGGTTGGACACAACACCACAAACATGCTGAAGCGTTACAAACCACATTTATTATATATATTTAAGTAATTATTAATGTTCAAAATCATTATAATGGTAACTATCCACCGGGAAATGTCATTTAATGTCAACCTCAATCTTAAATTTACTCAATGTTCACATTGATGAACAGTTTGTGAATAAAATTGTTTGATGTAAAAGTAAAAAAAATGTATTATGTACGCTTGTTTATATAAACAAATATAAAAAGTATAAAGAGACCTCCGACTCCGGATCGATACAAGCATTATTATTATAATTGTTATTGTTAATATAGTGTATTAACGAACTAGAGACATCCACGGCGTCTCTTGGTTGCATTATTATATAAATATATACATCAGCATAAAGGAATCTCTACCGTGATTCTAGTTCGATACACTTTAATATAATCAAAGAGGACCAAGCGTAAACATTCCCATCGATACTCCTATACCTTTACTCCGAATTCAAATCCTTATTATAAACACTTAATGATCGTTACACGTACAATCGTAATCGATCATATTCTTCATATAAACAAATACATAAGATTTTGTTACGGTCTTATAATAAACAAAACCACCAAGACCAAATCCGGTGGGAACGCTCCCGTATTAATAAGAATTAACTTTGTAAGTAGAATAAGTATTTAGAATCAGTCTCAGTAAAACTTTTAAAGGTGAATATGGTCTCAGAATAACCTTTGAGGACAAGTAAAGTCTCATAAAAACCTAAGACGATTACTTGTTCTTCAGCTGAGAAAAAGACGATCATTGATCACTAATTGAATTATTTAATTCCTACAACTGAGACTCCACAACGAGAACACCAGACAATATTCCACTGTGTCCAGAATTCCATCCCTGGGTTACGACAAAGCAATATAAACAAATGGAGTCAGGTGTAAACTCACTTCAACATATGTGAATAGGAAAACAATTCCTGGTGTTAAAAGTCATTCTAGTTACATCTTAGTAATGTTTATGAACACACATATTTCCGAACTTGTGTTCGAATATGTTATTTGTGATTTTTTTTTGTGCAAAATTTATAAGATATGAAAAGCAAAATCATTAAAAAGCGAGATCAAGTTATACTTTTTTTCCGGCATGGAACGCACTATCATATCTTATATTAGTTTATATGGGGAAAATTGTTTCACTATACGAGTAAAAATACGAAAATTTTGGAACGGATTATCTAGAAAATAAAGTTTTCACAATTGTTGAAAGTTGTACTTTCAGTCTTATGATTTTTACCGGTATTTTAATATTTGACATATACTATATATACTAATTGATGTTTTATTGGTATCAAAATCAAAAAGATAATAACAAAGGATAAAAATCAATTGGCATTCACGAGGAATGATACAAAAATTAAATTATTAAATATTTCCACCAAATTTTAAAATGGAACTGGACAAAGCAAATACTATTATAATAAGTCAATAATATGGAATAGGACAAATTCAAAAAAAGTCTTTTTTTATCCATTTATTTCTGTAGTTTTGGGTTCACATTTGTTATACTTTTAAATTGTGCAGACATATAAATAGTTACAATATATATTTTTTCTTGTAAATAGTAAATACAACATTTAGACACATCGATTCAGCGATACGTAAAATATATATATATCTTGAGCTAACTTCCTCGCTGATTTATTATCTATATTTTATTTATAAGAGGTAAATTCTACACATAATACATCATGTTTTTTTTTGTCTCGCAGACACATACAAAAAGGCATTCTAAATTTTAATATCTACCTTCTCATTATTGGCATACATAGATAAATATATATATATTTATAAAACCGACAATAATCAACGCCGAAAACACCAACCGATCTCACGTCTAATAGTATTTCTTAACTAAAGTGAAAAGATTTTGCAAAAACGACTTGTTTAGGCACTTCTCGTGGTCAGGAGTTTAAAATAAATAATATTGATACAAGATATTCAAAGTAATGATTAAAACTCTAGAAGTCGTTACAGTTAGAGTAAATTGGTTCAAAGTTGATTTAGTTGTAATGAATTTAGGTACAAATTAATGATATATTTTAAAGAAAATGCAGTTGGGTTTTCGTAACGTTGAAATACATTTAAAATAAATTTCGACGAGCAATCGTTTCCTGTCTACACATTCACGTGAACACAAAATCGGCATAAAACTCAAGTATTTCTTTTGCTGTGCATTTGCAAAAAAATACACAAATTCTACACGCTTCTCATAAATCTAAAATCATATACACCAATAAATACAAACATTGAAGGGATGAAAAACATTCAAACGTTTATTAATATTACATTTAAAAAATATATGCATGCAGAGTGTGTCTGTTTTTTTTTAATAAAAAATAATAATAAGGAAACAACCGTTTTTGTATAAAGCATTAATTTCAATTACCATTCAAAATTATACAAATTAGGCCTTTAAATCAACAAAAAAAATAATCAAAAAACTGTAATAAATAAATGTGAGATCAACGCAATTTCAGCCTATTGCAGTTATTAAGGTAAACACACTCTGCATTATATGAAAATGATGCATACGTTCATTCTGTTTGGTTAGTATCATCTGGTTAATAATTTGGTATTTGCACACAGCCATTCTGTTTAATAATGATGTATAAACTATCGCATTTATACGCAGGTCTCTTCTTTGTTATTGCATTTCGATTTATCCACAAGCCAAACTTCACGCTGCAAACAAAAATATGTTAAAATATATTTAAAACTATGCATGTGGGTTGGAACATTTCAGCTAATTGAGATTCGAACGCGACAAAAAAAAATCATAAAAGGTGCAATAAATATTTCTTCAAACTTCATTCTTTTCACAATTATCAATATCTTCGATAAGTATTTTAAAATTCTGTTAATACTGATTAGTATTACCAGATATATTATTGTCAGTAAGTTTTAAATTCATAAGATATAAAAAACTAAAATTAAACTTTCTTTAATTGATTATTATGAATAATGTATTTCTTTATATCATTTAATTAAAGTTTATTTTATGAATAAAATATGAATATTATATTAGTTCTCGTAGAAGAAAACGCCAACCAGAACTATATTAATAATTTCCTTCACGTCTCGTTATCTACTTAATATATAACTAAAAAATAATAATTTGAGTGGAATAATATTAAGCAAATCACTATAAATATAATTTTTGCTAATTATAATATTAATCTATGTGTTTAAACAACTGAAGTAAAACTCATATGAAAATGTAAATTTACAAAAAATAGACACCATTTAGGATTGAATAACAAACATATTATTGAGGGAAATTAGTAAATCTTAAATAAAAATTATCCAAAGTCTATGAAAAATCTGTGGTATTATACTACGGGTTTAGAACAAGGGATCGACAACCTCTTTGGAGTGAAGATCCATTTTTAAGATTTTATCATATAAAAAGAGTAAACCGCATGCAGTAATGAGCAACCTATGGTCCATAGACCGAACTCTTGGTTCTATTAAATAAGTGGTTTAATAACTAAAAGAGCCAAAACTAATCAATGAAAGAGCCGCATGCGGCTCCGCAACCGACTACTGGTCTAGAATATACACTTTCAATTTGATATCTAGGAAGATGTTGAAATAATAGCAGATAAAAAATCATTATTGTGACATAATGTGATCACATCATTTTATGTACATTATTATGTAATTAGTTAATAATTTATTCCTTATAAGTGATAATGGAAATTTGTTTCATTTAAGCACATTAATTGTGTTGTTGATTATTTTTGAAAACCTTCTAGCAACTGTACTATCCAATATAAGATTATGATAGTACATTTATAAATTGAAAAATAATGTTAATGATTTTCTCCGTAATAATATAAGATAATATAGATTAAATTTGTATCGGAAGAAGATAAAATTGTGAACAATATTAACACTTGAAAACATTCCAACAATATTATCAGTTTTGGAAAAAAAGGTGATGAAAACTATAATATAACATCTTAATCGGTTGAAACGATGAATCAATATTTAAATAAAATTATCATACTTATAACATGCAACTACTTGAATTACTGTAAAACATTTGAAAAAACCATTTTTTTTTCAATTCAATGCAGCAGCATGCAAAAGCCATTTAACTTAATATTTTAGTACCATTTTCCGTTGCACATGTAAGCTGTAAAATCACATTTCCTTATATATTTAAATTTGAAACTTCAAATTCACATGAAAATAAATAAACTATCTACTGAATTAGGGGGAAGTAAGAAAGATACCAATAATAAAAAAAACACATACCAAAAAAAAAAGTAATATCAATAAATAAGGGGGATTATCTTGTAGTTTCTTGTGTTACCAATATTCATACTCACATAAACGCTATAGTTATATCGTATTGTGTGTGTTTTTGTGTGTATTGTTAGGATTTTTTGTTTGGTGCAGTGTCACATATCTTATTTACAATTTACATATGGAGGGATACCGTCTCTGTCACCTTAATAGTGATGCCCTCGTCCTCATCTTCCTCATCCATCGTGCTCAACCGTTTCTCCAATCTGTTGCGTTCCTTCGGTTTATCATCTTTCTTGCTGTGTTTCTTCTTCTTGAAGCGACTTCAAGCAAAAGCAAACAAGAGAAATACAATCAGTCGAATGTCTCTAGCGAGTCGCAACAAACTAACCCAGACACCTTGTGCGGACTTTTCTTCTTCTCCTTCTCCTTTTCGCGCTTGTTGGACTGGTTCACCTGCTTCCATATGCCTGTTTTGTTGACCTCCTCGCTGATGTTGATCGCCGATAGGGGAATATTCATGACGTTACCATTGGCCAACGGTATTTTCAGGTTTCCCGAGTTCTCGATCTCCAAAGGTTTGCCCTAAAAATAATTGGTACATTTGCTGGTATTACTGGGTCGTATGTCCGAATATCATCGAGGTATCGTATAAAGTTTATTTTTAGCACCAAATCTTATTTTTCTCGAGCCTCGCCTCGCGTATAAAAAATCGCTTCAATGAAAATAGAAATGCGAGTTGGCAGTGCGCCTTCCGAATAAAAGCCCGAAACGCGTTGCATAACAGTTATAAGAAATCCTGTGACGTAATCAGAGCAATTCTGTCATTATCTATTATGATTTTTTTTCTCTCTTTGTTAATAATATTCCATAACATTCCAAAGAAAATAAAGAAACATTACGTTAATACAACAAAGCGAGAAATAATAAAGATGATACTTACTAATCTATGTTAATTCCTTTGAGTTAAATATTGTATAATTAAAGAATATTACTATATAAATATTTCAACATCAAATTGTTATTTTATAATAAAAAAAAATCAATACACATCTCCCGTGTATATTATGTCCAGTTAGTAAATCTGGATTGGAAATTTACATAGGGTTTAAAACCCCTCGAGGCTCAACCCAACGATACGTGAACACAAATTGATGTCACATCAATGGATTCTTCATGAGCAATTTGTTCTTCAATACCAAATCTAATTATAATGTGATATCACGCACGGCTCTAATTAGAGTCCTATCAAAATTGTACGCTTGATTAGCTGTTGATTAATTATACTGACATTCTCTAATTGATAATTAATATTTTAACTAAATTTAATTTATAATATGGTATGAAAAGTGTTCAGTGTTATGGAGCAGAAGGATGAACAAACTAAAGATGTTAAAAAGGATGATAATGCAAGAATTGGGTATTTCATGTATATATTTCTTGTAGTTATGAATGGTTATCAATTGAAATTACATAAAGCAAAATTGTTTCAAACAAAATAGTAAAAACCCAACGTTTCGATTTTTCCGATTCTTAACTTACAAAGATGCAATAGCATTAAACATGGACAAAAATATATAGTTTATATGGGTTAAGCGTAAATATTGTCTTTTGTATATTACAAAAACAATTCTTGACTAGTTACAAATTACTTTTTATGGTTAAAGAACACAAAACAGGTTGACATTCAATGAAACAAAATAGGTTCATTAATAAAAACATAAATATTAATAGGAAAAGGAATATATATATATGGTAATCTATCAATTTCAAGCAAACTAGTAATAAAGCGAATATACTAGGTGTTAAACATCGAGCGAATGATTTAGGTTACAAGGAAAGATGAGAGCTGAAAAAAAAAAAAAAAAAAAAGATGTTTTGTGATACAACTGTGATGAGTTTGCTGTATATTTATTAACTTAAAATAAGGATAAATAAGGATAATAAACTAAACAAAAATAATAATATTAATAATATAGCTACATGAAGAGAATCACTAGAATACTGCTATTTCTTTCTCCTTAAAATAATAATTTAAACACATTCTATTGTTGTTCACATATATAATATATGTGCAAGAGCTAAAAGAAAAATCTTGCACTAAGGATATAATAAATTATAAATAATTGCACTAATAGATAAAAAAAATAGATAAATGGGAAGAGAGAGATAAATTAAAAAATAATAATACAAAATATTATTTTATAATCATAATGAGAGTAGAATTCTTCCTTTTGCATGTGGAACGGAACGGAAGAATTGGCTCATTCGTTTCTTTCTAACCCGTATGTTTCGACAAATCAATGAAACAAGAAATAAAGAAGTGGAAGCGAAACAAATACAATTTGTGTCGTGTAGTTTGTTAATGAGATGAGGTGAGGTATATTATATTTTCTTTTTCATTTCGTGAATTTTGATGTGAATGACTAGAATTTTGTCGAATTTTTCAAGAAAAAAAAACCTAAGTACATACCTCTTGATTAATCTTTCTAAATGTTATTAAATTTATAGATTTATATGTATATAGTTGTGTGTATATATATGTACGTAATATATATTATATGATTTTAAATTTTGTCAACGATTATTTTTTCGGTTTTGCTGCTATTAAATAGAGATTTGCTACAACAGAATTTCCTAAGTTTCGACTTCCAGCCCACCTCAACATCGATCATTGCCAGCTCCGTGCGTTTACTCATTTCCGGCATGACATCGTCCAAGATCTTCAGTTCCCTGCGTGTAAACACCAAGTCCAATGACTTCCTGATGCCGATCATCACAACGAGCATAAGTGGAAACAGGATTGATGTTGTGCTAAACGATTTGATTACCCACAAACAAACCAAGCAAGCTATCTGGATTAATGTGAATATATGCACACGTTTCAGAGGAACCTAAAAGAGAAACAATCAAAAGAAACGCAATTTATCAATGAATCTTTCGAGGTTAATGGCAGCACGCTTTCTTTACCTGTCTCAAGAACATGTAATCCGGTTGATACTTGACTGGCATGAATATGATAAGGATTCGATCAAAGAATTGTAAACCCTTGAGGGAGGCGACGCCCATATAGAGGAAGACTCCGAAAAGTACTGGCATCGGTATGTGGCCGAGCATGGGAGTGAGGAAGACGCTCAAGCCGATTGTTAAGAAGATGAGAATGTGAGTGACACGTTGTTCTCGGACACCAAGGAACTGGGGCTTTTCGCCGGGAGCAGCGCATTCCGATTCTTGCTTCAGGCTGTTCACATGATTTATGGAGAGCACCGTTGCAGCCACGAACCAAGGCAATCCCATCAGGGAGCAAATCATAATCAGAATCGATAAAATGAAGAGATCTAAATGATAGCCGCAGCCCTTCTTTAATTTGTTCTCTTTACGATTGATGATCACGCTCGTGATTTGTTGGTCCATGAAGATGAGGATTGTTCCGAGGAGGGCGGGAAGGATAGCCAGGAATATAGAGTATATCGGGTTCATGAAAGGCGACACAATCCAACCACGGTTTGGTAAAGTTGGCTTCAATTCATGTGGAACTTCTAGTTTCGGGGTTGAAATTCCCACCACGTAATCCATTAGGGACATCGATAGGATTGCGATAATTACGGCGAAGTCGCTTATAAAAGCACGGACCTGAGAGAGAAATAATTTTTGTAATTGATACGATTAGTTTTAATGTAATTGCTTACCTTGGCCGGAAAGAAGAGCGCGTTCTTGAAGTCCTTTAATTGAACGGAGAGTATGAAAGTGCCGAGGAACAGGATTATCGACATCAGGAACACGTCAGGCACGTAATGCGGCGCAAAACATCCTTCACCAATCAATGTTCCGTTAAATTCCTAAAATCACAAATATAGTATAATGGAATTATAGCTAACAGTAGGTCAGGATTTTTTTACCAAGCACGCAGTTTTATTCACGTTCGACCAGTTGCCAACCTCCGGGTAATTCTCTTTGACAGAGTCATTTATGAAGCAATCGCAATCGAATGGTATTACGTCCAGTCCGGTCGTGTTAATTGGGAATTTTTTGCCAATCAAAATTACATTTTCGACGGCCTGAAAAACATACCAACGTAGTTTAAAAACCTATAGTTAAGATACAATTAAATCATACCTTGTAAATGAAAATAAAAGCAATGAGCGTAGCAAAATTTTCCTCCGTAAATCTAGTGATGTAGCACACTAAGGCGCTAGCATCGACAGCTACCAGGATGAGGAGAATGACTGCAATCCATGCTCCGATCCAGAATCTGAAGGAAAGGTAGTCCCAGTGCAACGTTTGGCAAAACTCGTACACTATAGTTTCGAAGACGAGTACTGGACCGGTCGAACCTAATATCGTTAAGGGTTGACCGGAGAACAAGCCGTACCCTAATCCGCAGACGAAACCGGAAACTAATGACTCCATAGCGGCCATATTCTTGCCTGTTGCTTCCGACAATAAACCACCGAATGTGATGATCGGGGAGAGACATGCGAAGTACAAGAAAATCCAGGATGCGATGCATTGCAGAGACAGCGCGTCTTTAAAGTCCGACCAATAGAACGGTGTCTTTCGCTTGAGATCGTTAATTAAACCTCCGAATAGTCTACCGCTGCGTGCAAGACCGGACTCCTCTCGCTGCTTAGCCTCTTCCTCCTGCTCATCGACCTCTTCCGTTGGCTTTTCAGGTGGTCGTTTCCTGACGTCCTATATCATGAAATTTCGTTATTAGTCATTACACGTTTTATAGAGTACTATAGACTATACCTGTGATGGTATCGCTGCAGGTGGTTCAATCCTAATAGCAGGATCCCATTCGCCGGGTGGTAAAACTGTGACGGCATCCAAGAACTCATCAATTCCGGCCAGCAAATGGCTGCGATTCTTAGCCCTATAAGCCACCTCGTGGAAAACCTCGTCTGACATGAGAGTGGCCATAGCTCTTCCAATTTCATGGTATCCCGCGTTGCCATTGTTCGGGGTCAGCAGGACGAAAAGGAATCTCGTCGGTACAGGGACTTCGGTTAAATCCCCCATAACGGTTCCAGCATTCAGACGGATAAAAGCTGATACGGTTTTATCGAGGAAATCAACTTCTCCTACAAGGATGTTACTGGCTTCCGCACCCGGCGGTATTTTCCTCATGAATTGTAAATTGTGCTGCGGAATATCGCCGTTGGCACCCTCCAAGTTATTCGAGCTGTGATTCCTGCTGATGGATTGAGCGCTGGAACTCTTTGTCAAGCTGTCGGGCGACGGTGTCTTGTCATTTCCTAAAGCATCAGATGCAGATTAGTAACTGAAAGCGACGATTACATCGAGCAGGCAAAAAGCAAATACATCGAATAAAACAACAAGAAATCATAGAACAAAATACATAAAAAAAAAGAATGGATCAACAAGTAAAGAAAAAAAAATGCTGCTACGAAATGTTGCATTCTATGATGACGCTATGATAAAAAAGCATGCTGACATAAATAAAGAAGGATGTTCGAAATTGCTTGCGGCAGGATTTCATTGGTAACAGCGAACACTTTACCCTGGCCGGGAATCGTTAAGAATTTCCCAAAATCCGGTTGCTTCCCAAGACCATCCCCGAAGGTCTGTTCTTCAACTGCAAAGCAAATCACATAAGATCAAGAACGTTGCTTCTGGTGAACAGCGGAATACTTCGAAAATTAAAGACATAACAGTAACAACATATGATGATAGTAAACGAAGCAATCACACGCAATTAAGAAACACATATATGTATAACAAAATAAATAATTACAGAACAAAAATAAATTGAAGCACAAGCTGGTATATGTATTTGAACATATATATATATGTAGTTGAGTGTACTCCGTTGAAATTTGCTCATGGAAGATTAATTTTTACGGCCCACGTGGAAACGACGGGGCTGGAATAATTCAATTTCAAGAAGAGACGCGAATACGTAATGAGTTTGCAACCCTCGTATGAAGGAAAGAGTGTATTTAATCCATTTCGTAATCAATCCATTAATAAGCCACGTAACAACAAACTCATCTGCCATCTACGTCATAGCCCCCATATTTACAGCACATAAATCTATCAATTCCAGAATAAGAAACGCAATTCATATATTATTGACAATTACGTCATTTTTGTCGTTCTATAATTTCGAGTAAACAATAATACGGGAATTATCAATTCTAGTATTATAATATTCTATCTCATTGTTTATATATATTAATTAAATTTATTAGGATTTGTTTTTTAATACATTTTCTGCAATTTTTAGAATCACTAGACGCAACTTTTTACATAAAAAAACATCAACTTCAAATTGGGCACCCTTACAAATTTACTAAATAATTATTAAAATGAGTAGAAAACAATTTATTAAATATTATCAAACCAAACATAAACCATATATTTTGACATATCAAAAGTTGTTATTTACAAACAATGTAGGAAATTAATAAAAATTAACCGTTTAATAAGAAGAAAATTAGAAAAACGATTTGCATAAAGTATAAATGATCCATTTAAAAAATTGAATGTCAGCGTAGGGGACGAGATTATGAAGAAATCGCAGATGTTATGCGATTCGACTATGTAAATTGTAAGAGGAAGGTCGAACAAATTAAAATTTTATCCGGTCGATCTTATGAATATTAAAAGGAAAAACCTAATGGAATTTGATGAGATTATCATATTTTTCCTCCGATGATTTTTATAACGGCTTCCGAAGCGCTAACAAAATCCAATCAAATAAATATAATTATTTTAATTTATATGTAGATTTTTCTGTTGTGTCGTGTGGTGTAAAAAGTATATTAAAAAAATTAGTTAAAAAAGAAATGTACGTATATTTCAACAGTTTCATACAAATATTTATGTGCAGCGAGACAAAGTAAAGTATGATACAGTGAAACTCATTAAGATATGTAAATTCCCGATAGGATTACAATAATCCTCACAGCGAATCTCACGAAAAATAACTGTAAATTTTCAAAAAGTAGATTACATATCACACAATACTTTATTCGGCCTCGGTGCACTGATTATTACGACACCGAAAGAGATATATTAGTCATACAGAATACGTGGTATAAGAGAGTAGAATAAACAAAATAAATGAAATGCAAGCACTATAGAAATTACATGTTATGTTCGTATTGGCATAACAGTTAACTGACAGAAGGAAAAGAAAATAGAATGTAAGAAGTTCCAATACTCAAAAAATGTAAAAGAGAATTGACTTTGAAGATATATATTTTATTGATATTATTGTGCGTTAGGTAAGAAGCAAACCTTTGCCGTGATGTCTAAACCAATACCATGTTGTGAAACCCATGACGTGTGCGCTATAAACGGCTGTGGAAAGAAAAGAAAATTTCCTCTCATTGATTTATGTAACAATAGGAAAGGAGAAAAATAATAAAGAAATTTTCTTTTTTTTTCTTATTGTAAGATGAAATGATTCACATGCAATTAAAGAGATTTGACAAATTCTTCTTTGCGTTTCGAAAGCGACTATTGATGTGGAAACTAGGTGATGTGAAAAGCTCTCTAGAACCATCGTTTTCAACTTCTCGCAGTTAGCATTCAACTCAGGCGCACGTTGTATTATATTAGATGGAAACAAATCGCTACGACCACCACCAAACAGCAACGATAATAACGAGACACGTTCGATGTAACATTCAGCTTATTCAATGACACTGAGACAATCTCCCCAACGATAGAATTATATGCGTGTTTCTACATCTACTTTGTTAGTCTATAGAATATACAGTCCAAGTCGATTGTAATATTTCAAGCAAATTTATACACTTCCGTAATAAACGATTTAATAAATTAAAATAAGTGTAGGTGGATGCGCCGGGTTAAAAATTACTAAGAATAATTGGTACAAAATATTTATCAAAGAGATGTAATCTATTATAATTATTTTAAACTACATATTAAAGTTCATCAATTAAAGAGAAAAAATAGTACTATTATTTTCCAGGGTCTTTAGTTAATTAGACTAGTTGGAAAGTCATAAATTTGCATTTAAAAGGGAAGTTGGGGATATTTTATCTGGCAGAAACTTGTATTTTATATTCATATGTATATATATGATTTTAATTGGCTTAAATTAAGATAAGTTTTTTTTTTCCAGTTAATAGAAAAATTTAGATGACATTTTTATTACATTAAATCGATCAATTGAAATATTAATATCTATATATAATTGATTTTATCTTAATGAAGGCTTTTTAAAAAAAATGTTTTTCTTTAATTAATATTCGTCATATTTGTATGGATTTTTTTAATCAAATATCCATAGTTGTTTAGAAAAGTTAATTTAAAGCTTGAATGCTTTTGCTGTGAGATTAATTTTAATGACATTTAGGTCACATCGGATTTCAATCCGGAATATTCTCCAAATCATTCGAGCTTAAAATGAATCCTTTCCGGAAGAACAGGCGCGCGGAAAAATAGAAAAAAACATAACGAAAGTTTTATTGCGAAAAGATAATCTTTCAATTAAGATTAATAATATTTTGTTACCAATTTAATTATTGTAGCTACTTGAAATATTACAAATTGAGTTCGAACCAAATCCTCCACCAAATTCCAAGCATACTTGTAAATTCAAATCTATATTGATTGTTGTCCATTGTTTGTTTGTTTTTTTTTAACGAACAACAAGCAGTTTATTTGCAGGTTATACTCGCGTATTTAGGATTATTGTACGGAATTTCGAAAACGAGATTTTCCTTTTGTGGATTCCCCATTCTGTTTTGTCTAACCTGGAACGGAAATATAAGAACCGTTTCGTTTTTGCGAGCTTGTCATATCCTCCACAACGTGAACATTAAGAGATGACGAATTCCTTGACGGCTGAACACACATTAAATTAAAACATCCATCTGTAAAAGCGTCACCAACGACACAAGAAAAGAATGTATCAAAGACCTTACGAAAACTTCAAGATTTATAAAAAAATATATATAATTTATATGTTTGAGACTATGCTAATTGTATGTTGAAATTAGTAGAGATTAGTGTGTTTTGTTGTAGTTAAAAATATGATATTTACTTTTAGACGAGGAATGATTTCTTCCGATATCGGCGAAACTTCTGATCAGCGGCAGGACGTGCTTCTTGCGCTGGTGCTGATGCCTGTGTCTCTTGAGGAGGGTTTCCCTTACTTTTTCCTTCTTGTCCGCTGGAAGTGTACCTGCATTGACCATGTTATCAATGACCAAATCGGCGATCTGCTCGACGGAGATTGCTTCCATATCCAAGAGGACAGTTCCGTTGAGGAGAAGGCTGCGTAGCTCGAAAAGAGAATGCAGCGAGAGGGTAGCGACGTGCGGCTTCGACCACCTGTTTCCACCCTCCTCAACGTCTTCCTCGAATTTGATCCAGCGAGCCGTCTCCTTCCATTCCATGTCATCACCATCACCGACCAACTCCTCCATTTCGGAGAAGAGAGGATGGCTCTGGGTGCCATCGTCTATTTCTTCGCCCAAAATGAATTGGACCCTCTGAGCTGGCGGAGTACCTGGAAATTAATTGAACGTTAGATAAACGCACTGACGCAACGACGGATTCCCAACAATTAGCATAAATGAAAAACAATTGCGAACGTAAAAATAGTAAATTATATTCACACCGACAAACACTTCTCGTTACGTAACGCAGCTAAACACATTTCGTGCGAAGATTGCATGCAAAAGGAAATGATGGAATTTCCGCAGTTTCAAGAACTTAGTAAACACTTTAAATAACAAAAGCGACTTTTCAGTTGAAAGCACATTGATATAGTTAGTGAAAAATAATTCAAAAACAGTATTTAAAGCTTATACCTAATAAGGTATAGACTATATAATTTTATAAGAGGCATTTTATTAAGTACTGTAAGCTATGAACTTTATAGAAGCCATTTCGCAAATAAGTATAAAACAGTTGACATGCAAACTATGACTATAGTCGGTTTGACTCATGACATGTATAAGTAGGTGCTCCGTTTTTGCTATGATTTATGACGTTCGAAAATAGATGACGTTTGTAGAACAATGAGTGAGATTAGTAGAGAAATAGAAGAAATAGTAGATAAGAACGTAGAAACAGAAAACGGTTGCAAAACACACTAGCTTACATAATTCGCCGTCCTCTGAAATACTGAGACGAGCGCGTCTTGTCACTAATAGTCCTGAAAGGATCAGTTTAGCATAAAGGGTAGATTTTAGGCACGCAACATAAATAACTAGCATTAAACCGAAACAGTACGTGGTTGGATATGGTAACGTCCATAAAGGGTTTGAATCGGGTGACCCAATTATCGCGACCCTTCTCGTGTATGAATTCCGATCGAATTGAATCAGAGATGATTGGATTTAGATTTTGCAGCCGAAAGAAAAATAAATGGGGAAACGTTTAAAATCGGGGCCGAACGAGCTTCACGCACAGATCGATGTGGTTACTGAATCATAGTTGAATCGGATCGAGGGGATGGGGATTTTAACGTTATATACAACAACCTGTTCAGGGTTGCGGGGTGAGGTAATTTCGTTCCCCTATTAATATAATCTGGTTTCGGTTTATAATAGATAAGCTTACTGGGCCTTTCATCCTCTGGTGCGCTACATTCTGAAGAACGATGGTGGTGTTTGTGACGGCGATGAGAATGTCGCCTCTCCACGGGGATGTGCACACCAACGAACACCGAATGTGCCCTGTGACCTGTAATGCAAATTACATAGGATAGATATACATGCGTAACATACACACATATTACACACAGTAGGCTATTTTACAGTCTATAGAACATCTATACTTTTTGAAAAACCATTTTTTATACATACGATTTCATATAACAACTGATCAGTGTAATAGTAACACTTCATTTAGAAATAAATAAGTCCATTAACAAATTACTTTATTTCATGAACTTTGTCCAAAATTATTTAAGTTCCAAATTATAAGTTTGAGAAAAAAAATCAATTCAATAATGTAATGTTGGTTATCTATAATCAATACACAATTTGAATAATCATGAGCAAATGTGCAAGCAATTTTCCTGTTGTAGTCAAAAGCATAAATTTATTATTTATATATAATGCCTTGTTACATAGTAATAATTTTATCGAATTCTATAAATATTAATTAATTATATAATTATTACTCTAATTTTGTTTTCTTTACTTACTTTATTGTTAGCCCTGTTCTATATTCCTATTAGTGAGGTATATGTGATTATATTGTGCATTAGTTATATTAATATTGGTATTGAATATTCATATTACTACTTCCATGACTCTAACATATTATTATAAAAATATTCAATATATTAAGATATTTATCAATTGTATATTTTTCATATTAAATACAAAAATAAGTTCTTTATATTTAAGAAACACATACTATACGCATCATGACTAGAAAATTATAAAAACGATGTTTATTTATTTTCATAAATAATATATAATAATAAATAATACTTTCTTAAAAAAAAACTATTTAACTAACAAGTACTTATTAAATATTGATTCATGTTGTTGAATTTTTTTTTATATATATTGGTTATTATGTATTTTATATACTTTGTCCGAGTTTTCAAATATTTCGCTTTTACTTGGTCTATTTCCTTGAGAATCCTATATATCAGTATCAAGATGTTTGTAGAATGAATACAAACTATAGTCATCCTCATTAAAGTTAGTTAATCACTATACTGAATTTACGTATTATATCTGTGGTGAGTCCCCCCAAAGAGATAATCCGGTTTCATCAAAGTTTTGAAGCAAACTTCCTTGGTAACAAAACTATGCATCTCTTAGAAATTAATATATTCAGAAAATAATATAATTCCACTAATTAGCTATATCATCGAAACTTTACTAATTATGGATATTGGTCGGATAATCACATTATCAAACTATTTACTTTTTCGGTATAATTTTCAGGTTATCATCTATCAGGCTTATAATAATGTAAATTTATTATATATTTTTAAATTGATTCTTCTTTATTTATTATATTTGACTTAAATAACAGTCAAATGTAATTGAATAATTTGTGTAAATTATTGATTATTCAACAAAATAGTAATTTATAAGCAAATTTAATCTCAGTTTATATATTCATGCATTCTTAATATGTTTTCCTATTGTACGTTTTTATAAACTTTCAATATTTTTATGAACTTTCCAAGTTGCTTTCTGCAATTACTCTAAGTTAAACGCCAATTGACACACCTATTATTATTCGAAAGATCGTTGAGGACTTTAAAATATATAGAATAAAATCAATAAACCAAATAATACTACACAAACAGTAGAGTTAATATACACAAAGATAATTCGTATTATTTGAAAGTTTACGTAATAAAACATTGATTATAATTGAAATTGAAAAAAAACATGATTCAAAAATAATGTACCCTCATTATTACTACTTACGGCAGTTTCAAAACAAAATTACATCGAAATTTAAAGTAATTTATTACCAAATATCAGTGATTTATTTAATTTACCAAACGGCATTCCATGAAGTAAATTATAGTTTTAATTAGATCATTATTTCTCGTGGATAATAATCGAAGTTGTTCTATTTCCCAATGATAAATTATTCAATTACCGGTAACAGTCTTATACGCCGTTCGATTCTTAAGTAATGGATTATTTACGAGCATGAAGGTATTCCCTTCCTTTACGTTTATCCAAATACGCAAATAAAAAATTATAGCGTATTGCCAACAAGATCGAATGCTGCATGCACGCAATGATGTAACAAAAATATGTGATTTCATTTGTGTTATATAATTTTTACTTTTAGTATGAAGGACATTACACTAAAATACTAAATTATTGTAATATATTTGAGATGTAATAACATGTGTATATTTAATAGACGTAATTATCAAATAAATTAAAGTATTATTCTAAACTGGTTTCGAAAAATAAATAAGTATAGATTTTTGTAAATAAAGAAGTCTTTATATATTTAATTGTTATTTTCGTTCAAATAAATACTTGTTATTAAGAAATCATGATTTTATTATTAGTTATTATATATGAAAGTACACATTTACTTATTTTTAAGCTGTGATATTTACACGATCGTGAAATATCATTTCCTTTTTATTGATCAGATTTATCACAGAAATATCTAGCTTAGTATTTGCAAATGAACTTCAACATTTGTAGTTCATATCTTCTTTGCAGTAGAAATGAGGACATCAAAGAAAATGTTAAATTCGTATCATACGTGTCTCTTCATCTATGCTACAATCTTACTTGATTTAATTAAATTCTATTTTCTCGCTGTTTCGTGCTTCTATATAATTTGGTTTTGTTTTTACACATCTAAACGAAATTTATTTAATTAAATATTTTCGATACTCGCCCTAATTAATAATTTCGCTAGACAAGCAATTATTCCTGTTCGTTATTGTGCTACGACAAAGTACAAAGCGTTTCTGTTCAAAGTTGGTCTGCGTTTCTGCTATACATCTTTCTTTTTCTTTGCCTCCAATTAGACTGAAATAACATTGCTTCCATTGTATTGTTCTTTCATTTTACAAATATCCATTGCACAAAGAGTGCTTTTCTTATTACGTTTCTCTTGTAAAAATCGAATCAAATGTACATGTACTGTTCCTTCATCAAATTACATCTCTCTAATAAATCTGGGAAATTGAAAAGGAATATATTAAGGCTACAAACGTAATTTTTGTTCAACACGCAATTGCCAAAATAATTTCCTTCTCGTAGATTCTTTTGGTATTTTTTTTTTCGGGTTTAACGTTGTTTTCACTTGGATTTGACGTGAGAATATTAATCATACTTTAATCATTCCGTTCACACTTTGGGTCACGATGCACGTACGCCTTAATTGGAATTCAAGTAGAATTCGGGGAAGAATTTCTGAATCTGAATAATGAATTCGCAAAATGTGACTTGAACTCGCTTTTAGCTACAGCTTGGATCCGGGTTTCTGTTCCTGAAAATCCTGTTGCAACAAGTTTCTGCCCTTTGATACTTTATTTTTATACAAAACATTATCGTTTTTCCCACACAAAGAGCACAAAAATAGACTTGACTATACTCTTTTTGTGCGGTTGATTTTTATGGGATTCCAAATTATTATTATATTAATATAATCAAGTATATATGATTCAGTTTAAAAATTAACTGTATTTATCAATTGTGAAAAATCAATGTAATAAAAAATAATTGAGACCACAGTCAACTTTTGAATAATTGGATCTGTGCTTCTTGTTACTCTTGTTATTCGATACTCCAAATACATATACAAATGGATATAAAATAAGTTCGTAGGATGACTAATAAAACAACAACTTTTGGGCAATATTCGACTTTATTTGCTTTAGTTTCGGCAATCACTTCTTTATTGGAGCCAAATCTCTTTCCCTTGAACATTATTTTTAAGTCTGCAAAGTGCAATTTATTTTTGCCATCGTTTTGATCGACTTGTGACACGGTGACATTATTTTCTTCTTCATTCGTGGTCGTTTTTTCGCAATTTCTTCCTTCAAACGCACCAATAACTCCATATAATATTAGCTATTGGTTTTTCAAATGTTCATGCAAAATGGTGAATACACTGCCTTCTGATATCTTCAGGGTGTCAGCTTTCTCATGAATCTTCAATTTACTATCGGCCAAAACTATTTTGTAGACTTTTTTTATGTTTTCTGCAACAATTGCCAAATTTGGGCGACCGTGCGTTCACCACCATTTGTGTCTGTACGACCACGTTTAAAATCAGCAAACCACTTCTCTACCATTTTTCTCGACGGAGAAGAGTCCCCATAACACTTATCAAACCATTACTTTGATTGAACGGTATTTTTTCCCATCAAAAAGCAATGTTTTATCAACATACGAAATTCAGATTTTTCCATTGCTTTGAAAATTACAAAAGTAGCATCACTAAACCCACTGTAACTTATGAACAAAACGTCAGATTGCCATGAAATTTTGACAGACGCCGTCTGAAGGTTGGTACTTTCTAAAAATCATATGGATTTGTCGATAGAGGCACCATATCATCCTACGAATTTATTCAGTGAGGTGTGAGGTATCTGATATTTTACTGAAATTTGACTGTGTTATTCAAGACTCCGTGTAAACTTGTTTTACTGGAGGATTTATCTGTACAAGATTATTTTTGTTAACTATGAAATGTACATAATCATCATGTTTCTGTATATTTAAATAAATCTTTTCTTGCCATTTATTTACAAACTATTGTGATTTGGTGCTTTTTAACACAAATTTCTATTTTATTTTTTGTTTTGAACTATTATTTAATGTACGTTTATAGGTCACTAAAACAAAGATTAATTTGGTTAAAACAATATTATATAATATAATAAACTATTGGATAAAACGAAGATTTATTGTAATCCTTATAACTATGCATTATATATACAGAAAATAGAATAATATAAAATGTATAAAATTGAATAGGAAGCATTGAATTTTCAATGGTATCATGTTTTCATCTCGGCTCTCCTCAATAGACAAATAAGAGAATGCGTGAAGCGAGAAGGAAATGTTCGGTTATTTTGCAGCTCCTCCACTTTTCTGAGACGATCACTTGAATACTGATGGCTTCTGACATCAATATGAATCGGGTACAGAAAACGACACATTTTCACCGTTTCGACAAAACCAATAATTCAATGCAACGTAGAATCATTAATACGTGATATTTTTAGTACACACAAATAAAACGTATTTTTATTGATTCCAATGTCGCCATAGGAAACCAATACAAGCAATAGTACACAGCGTATCGCTGCGACATAATTTTAAATTCAATATACAAATATATCAATCATTCATGATCAATTTTTCAGTTCATTAAATTTGATCTTCGTTGAAATAATAAAGAGGAATAACAACTTGTTACGTTCCTTTCTACATTGTATTATTTTTTGTGTGACCGCCTTCGTAAGTGGTACAAAAAGCTAATTGCCGAATTCACTTTAAGTAATATCATTCTGTTAATTTGCATTTTGTATAACTCTTGAATGACTGGCACGATTGCCAATATATTTTTTTTTAACAATGGGTCATACCCACTAGTTTTTGTATGCAAATATGTCATGCCTATTTATTCAATATGAGTATTGATTATTGCATATACATTATGTATTTGTCTAGTGTTTATAAATAGTTTTCAAATGTTATCAATGATAAACTGAAAATTATATTGGAACATTTTTTATAGTTATAATTATAGAACTGCATACATTTATAGTGATAATTTAATAATTACAACAAAAAAAGAAACAAAACGAAACATATGAAAAATATCCTTTTTAAATATAATATAAGGGCAAATGCACACTCGGCGAACGGCTGTCGGTTCGGCCGCCGAGTGTGCATTTGCCCTGCCCGAGTAGAAACACTGCGAGCCGTTGGATGAGCGTCGATGGTCGGTGACGAAGTTCGTTTTGGGGTTTAAATATAATATTTATGCTACTAATTATATGATACTAATTCTTTTCATCAATTCTTCTACTGTTTGTGTTTTGTTGCCTATTCTCAGCATAAATTCAAAGCCGTTTATTCTTCTACAAATAAGACAGCAATTGTAAAACTTTATTACAACAACTTCTGTATTTATTATTCACTATAAAATCATCAATTAAATATTTAAAATTTTAAAAAATGCTATATAATATTGAACCATAATTAATCAATAAACATAATTTTAAATAGTTATAGGGACAATAATCTTATGTGGAATAAATCTACAGGTAAACATAATTTGTTTGTTATTTAAATCTATTCAGTAGTTCAGAACTTATGAGGCTGCTTATAAGCGTAGGAATGCATATATTTTCGACCTGAAACGAACGATTTGAGACAAAATTAATTGAAAATTTTCACCGCAAAATAATAATAAATGATTTCGATAAAATTTGATATAGTTACTTACTACATGCCATATAATAAAATAGTACAAACTGAATTTTAAAGTATTGCTAAAAAAATATATATTTATTGATATTTTCAGTTATTTTTTTCTTTTACATGATTGTTAGAAACTCATTTTATATCAGTTTTGTCATTCATAGCAATATTTGTGAAATGTTTAATGAAAATATATTTTTTAATATTTTATTCTTTTTTTTGATATTAAAATATAAATATTATTACTACTTTAAACAGTAGTTAAATAAGTGCATAGAGCTGTTTTGATAGAATTTTGAGAATATCAGTAGTATTTCCTTAACCTACTCACGTCCTGAAATTTCTATGTGCTACTCGCGCGGTGTACTTTATACACCACTTGTATTACTGCCAGACGGAGTGTATAAATGATTGTATTACGAAAAGAAAACACTTTTTTATGTTAACTAATGCTTTTTAACAGATTCATAACTATTTGTAATATATTAATATAATAATTAATATGATAATTTTCGAATTACTATTGTCGTCATTGCCCTTTATATATTCATCAGTATAAGTATCAGCATCGTATGCTATTACATCAACAGTACAGAACAAGAACGAACGAGCACAATATTGTTTAGTAAATACTTTGGGCATAGGTTACATTAAGTGTCATAGATGGGGCAAAAATAATGTGGTATCATTTCTTAGAATATAGGTGTACTTTTAACACTGGCGCGAGTAGTTAATGGTTAAAATGATCTTTGTATTAAGCATGTTCTTAACAAACTTTGTCATGCGCAATTAAACGTGTGAAAAATAATTAAATCTCTGCTACATAATTACTCACCCAAGATCTGCTTATTTGTATTAACAAATCCATCAATTTGCTTTTCAACAGATTGAACACATATTGTTTCTAAATAAATAAATTGTACAGTAAATTGAAAATTATCCTTAATTAATTATACGTTTTCCAATTAATTCAAATTATATTTACTTCCATGGTCTACTCGGTATTTCCACGTAAACAACATCGCTAATCTTCTATTTTCGTTTACAGAAATGATCTGTTCACTATTTGCACACAATTCATCACCCCCTCCCTCATTAGTAAAAGCATTGCATAACCGAACAAAACAAACCTCATTAGTAAAAGCATTGCATAACCGAACGAAACAAACATAATTAAATAATATTATATTTTTTTTATAATACACTATGTATAGGTGGATGGATATACACTCGTCTATTTATAAAGCGATTCGTTCATTTTTAATCAATTCGCCTTAGTGAATACGAACTAATCAGCGTGTCTCCAGTTCCTATTCATTAGAAATCATTCAGTTGTGTTATGTGTATTTTTTATCCTTGATGTAATTCCTCTGCATTCGTATCTACGTTCGCTTGTACGACGGCTCGAATAAAAAGGGTTGAGTCCTTTTTACCGTGCCCTATTTCCTTCAAAACACGACATTAACCACTATTGTCTTTGTATGCCCTTTTCATGGCACGTTCACAATGTGGATAATTTTTCTTTAATTATACAGACAATTAATTTCTACATTAAGTGACATTTTCTGTTATTATACCATGAAAAATATATATTATTTTAACAAAAGCCAAAGAAAAAGTCATTACAAAAATTACTTATTTTATGATTATTGTATGCACTTTTTCAACCCTGAACACATACAATTGTATTATAATAGTCATTTACAATACAAACATTAATACCATAAAAATGTTTAAATGAATTCTTAATTGAAGACCAGTTAAAATGTATTATACTATAATACATACTGCTTATACTACGGGAAATTGGATCCGCCAATATTCCGGACTGTTTGAAACCTCAGTAATCTAGTACAAACATTTTATTAGAATTTATTTTGTTAGAATTTTGTTTCTAAGGAAATTTTAAAACCGGACTATAGTGAATCCGTACTGATCGAATGCGAGAAATTTCTGTATTACATGTTTAAAGACATGTTCTAAAACTTACTGCAGTAAGTAATCAAAGATTACTGAAGACTTTCATCATAAAAACCAATCTCAATTCAAATAAAAAAATAATATTTACTGTAATAAGAAATATTTCACCGGTAATAGAAGACGAAAAAGCTGCAAACTCAATTTAACACGCAATTTCCTTTGCTGAGTTGGTAATCTTAGTTTGAAACAATTTTAAATCGTTTAAAAATTGATTGAAAATGATTTCCTCCAAGTTCAATAATTATCTATCATTTTATATTAATTTTAAAAGAATATTTATTTACGTATAATTGCAATATATGGATAATAGTGTATTGTAGATAATAATTATGTTAAATTATAATAAATAGGAAACTCCGTTTTATAAGCGTATAATTTATGAAATTATAGAATTTTCAATAAATATTTTCATTAATTAATAATAACTTAACACAATAACAAAAAATAAAATTGATATTATATTAATTTATTTAAACCATTACAAATTAATGTTGCTCAAACTCAGTCCACATTATTTTACTTACAGTTTACTGAAATTTAAGAATATATTGGATGGAATATACAAAGTCCATATAATTAGATTTACTATCATTTATAAAAAAAAGAACATTGGTATTAACTTTATATATTTATTTTTTTCAAGGGTAAAACAATAAGTTTTGTGATATAATAATTCAGATCAAACAGTTTGGTTATCCGTTTCCATATTTATTCAGTAAATATCCTCGGAATTTATAGTGGAAATGTAAAGTCCTATCACAACTTGTTGAATTAATAGTCAATAGATGTATATTCCCAAAGCAAAGCTATTAGGAGAGCCTGGATGACTGGTTTGTCCCATGGTATTGACTCTAATTAACCTAAATAAACATATAGGATATATTATCCGACTTTCTTAATTAGAAGGTAAAATAATCGCTGCAAAAGTAAAAATAATTTTCAAGAATTGAATACTTTAATGTAACATTTGCTTTTATTATGTAATATATCTGAGTTTCCATGTAAATAATGTTTCTCTTTTAGGACCATTATCGTGCGACGACATTGAACATACTCTGACAAGCTGTTTAAAATTCTAACAGCAAGCGCGTAAAAATAATGTCGTTTAAAAAACTTTTCTTTCCGAGAAAATATAACTTCTAAAGTACTCAAATTATGTTTTATTAGTACGTAAAACTTGTACATGTGCGACCATCAGTTTATCTTCATAATTAAAACCCAATTACTATCTTCTTGGTATTAATTAGATATTGTGACGAAAAAAATGTTTAATCTAGTTTTGTATCTAAATTAAAAAATTATGATTAAGAAATGAAATATGACAATCTATTAAAAATCTTAATATTATCATAATTTATATTTTTATTGGTTGAGAAAGAAAAGCTATTGAAGTACTTTTTATTATTACATTCGTTATTATGAACTACAGAAAAATAATTTTATGAGATCTTAATTTTTTCATACTTTCACTTGAAAAAAAAAATAAGTATCCAGACGAAAAACTGGCGCCATCATAAAAACGATATACAGAGTTTCAATGAATTTATCTTTTCACGGTCTACAACAAAACCTTCACGGCCTCGCACTACATTGAGAAACACTGATTGAGTACGATATTAATTAATAACGTAAAATCAAAATAACAATCTCAAAATTGACAAAAAAAGATTTATTTATATATTATTAGTATATATTGTATATTGTTTGAAAAAAAAATATTTCTTTAAAAAAATCCAGGTATATTATTTTCTTTTTTTCTTTATAAATTTTAGTAAAGTTGGAATTCAGTAATATATTTATTTAGAAGTATAATAGTATTATTATAAATTATAAGATTATATTTCAAAAATTACATAATTATATCAACTTTGCTGAAATATAAAAATAAATTGAGACATTTATCTCTTAATATAAATTAGTTAAAATATTCGAAGAATGTTACGTTATTGGGAAATGCGGACAATTAAATTTGTCATAACATTTGCAACTACAAAAAAATACCAACGCAACTAAGAGATTTTGAATAAAAACACCTTGACCTATTTTTATTTGGAAATGTTGAGGATGAGTAAAAATAAAAGTAGTTCGTATTTATAAAATTTGAAAAAAAAAAAGAAAGGAATTCGTAACATTCGTTGCATTTTATTAACAAATTTGTTCATATTCAAATATATTAAAATATAATAAGTTAATTAATTGTTAATATACAGTTGTTATATTATTTAATATAGCATATTTGAATAATTCTTTCAAATGTAAAAAAAAGATTGTAATAAATTTCAGTAGCAAAAACTGTTCTTTGTTTTATAGTTAACGTTTCATAGCTTATAGAAATTATATAATTAGTACCCTTTGTCATCTTGGAAGAAATTGAATGGAACTTGAGTAGAACAGAGACGTCTACATCGTACAGATTCACAGTATACACACAGCTGATGGACCTCGAGTCCGATGACAACTGGGTGTGATAACTCTTTTAACAAATGCAGATACTGCATTGAAAATAAGATTTAAATATGTAAACAAGTTCTATTTCCAACTTTTCACTGCATGCGTCTTGCAGTTGATAAAATATTAAAATACTGAAAGAAAATATACATCAACTAAATTCTCTGCACATCAAATTTAGAGGATACATACAAATATTTTAATAGTTGAATGTTTGTTTTTGTACTTATTAATTCTTCTTAAAGATTAATTAATAAATTTTCAATAATATTTATTGTTATTAATATTTTGCATTGTTTAAAACAAACATAGAAAATGTATTAAACCAATATAAATAAAAACAAATTGATAATGTATGCATTCTTCATTGTATTAACAACTATTGTAAATCAAGTATACAAAATATACTGAGGGCACTTGTCAAGTTATAAGAATCTATTTTTATCGTCTGGTGAAAATCCTCGCCAATCTTTATTTCCTTTTTAAACGTCCATCGAGGAAAGTTGCTTCTAGCATGTCATGCCTTATTTTCCTCAAGTGCCCATCACTTAAACTCTCATTTTTTTGTGGTAATACTTTCCATTTGCCTCTTTCGACCGTAATTTATTGAATCGATGCTTGGGCCCTTTCTGGACTAAAAATAGCAACGGTTCACTAACAATGTTACGCACAGTTTCGTTTCGTGGACGGACGTGTATGAGAGCGTTGAAGAAGGCGAGGAGAGAATAGGACGAGTGAGAGTTTCATGTGTCATCTGTCCGAATATGAAATTTTATTTTTGCACCGCGCGTAGCCGGCCGTTGGGAGTCGAAATAATCGGGTGCGCGCATCTGCACACGCGAAAGCCCGACGTCCCAACAACGTTCGCGCATACCACCAAATTCGAAGGAACTATTTATATCATCCCCCCAACCACTCCACTCCGTTCCATTCCGAACTAGATGAGATGCATACGCACGGACCGACATATTTGTCCATTTTCTTCAAACCGCCAGCACAGCACCTCTTTCCTAAGATCATCGCTTCGATCCTTCTTAGCAAAGCTTTGCTCGAAAACTCTTGCAACTCTATTATTACACCACACTGATTGCACTCTCCTTACGTAATTTCGCAACGCTCCGTCCGGTTTCTGGCGACTCCATTAAAGGCCAAATCTATTAAAACAAATTATGAAATTGAAAGTTCCTCACTCTCGAGGAAGTCTTATGTCACACACAAATGTATAAATTCGACGCGAATTTCCCACTTGAATTTTGGGAAATCATTTAATAAACATTTCGCAATTACATTTAATAGGTAACAACAGCGGCACATTGTTGGCGTTAAATTATTGTTTATTTGTTCATCATTTGAATCATTGTCAAATTCATATGTTCCGGGGTACTTTACACTCATTGTTGTACTTAAATTAATATTTTCCGCTATTTCAGGATCAATGTACTTAAAATATTAATCACAATTTTTTACTAATTTGGGTACATTTTTACCGTTAAATAAAATTATTTATTTAAAAATTTCAGCAATAAAATGTAAACTCTTTATCTATTTATTATTTTCTTCCATTTAACAATTATGTTTGTTAAGAATAATTTTAATATACATTAACACATAAAAGAATAGTTATTTTCCATTTTACAAAAAAAAATATATTTTTTATATTATATATTTATGCAATTCAAACAACGAAACCTTTAATACATAATGTAATTTATTTCCCTGAGAGTCCAATTATTTGTTATAAGAAACAAAATTTCCTTTCAAATATCTGGAAATACATTGAAATATTACAAGTAATAAAAACTAACACCTATGAAATAAAATAAATATATTACTTCATAAAGCGAAGCTCCCAAGAAAAAATATCAAATTCATTAAATCAGTGAATGGCGGCAACCTGATAAAACATATAAGCACATTTGTTCATTTAAAAAATCGCAACTCCAGAACAGCGGTCTATTTTATATGATGAATGATAAAATTTAAGAATTCCAGCTATTACAAATTGTAAAAGAAATATTTCAACGATTATTTTAACATTTGTCAATTCAATTATTACATCTTTACTAATAAACAAATTGTCGCGACTTGATAATCAATTAGTCAAGTTTCACGTGTTCATCCCATAAACTGTAATAATATCATTACATCAAACGACTTAATGAACTTGATATTATAATATTTATAAGGGAAGAAAAGAAGGAAATGAAATATCGGTAAAAGCATGAAACCTATCAAAATGTATGTCCAGGGTTGAGCATATATGAATTCCTCTAATCACCAGCACTAACGATCTCCCCTGGGATCTAGAAATATATCGTATATCAAATATCGAAATATAGTAGAAGAAAGTTTAATAAAAAATAAATAAATTCGGTAAAATGATGTATAGCGACTTGAACATTCAATATTATTATATGTATCTTCAGAATACGATAAGTTATATATCCCCTTTATTTAAGACTATGAATTTTTTATCGAGTCATATAACTCAGCATGTTCATTTCATCATATTGATGTTATACAATGCGTCCTATTTAATATATTTAATATAAATAATTGGTAAATTTGTCCAAATTTGAATGAATAAACATTTGTTAACAATAAAATATTAACTGATTTAAATGCCTCACATACCAATAAACTAAATAATCTGCAAAATTAATCTCTCATTAAAATTATAAAAATATAATATTCTATACATTTTTTTTATAATTTTTTAAAATTAAAATTTAGTTTGTTTCGAAATTTTTAAACCGGACTTTCTGTATTTACATATTTTTGTATGAAAACGAGGATAATTTAAAAAGAATGGTTGTGACGTTATTGTTACAAATAAATGATCAATCAAAATTATCATTATATTATTTTGAATCTCAAATTACATAGTTTCGATTTGAGTCTACTAAATCAAAAGTACCCAACTTTGGTTCAACTCTTCAAGAGTTTTATTATGGCTCAAAAATTCTGTATTTCGGTTTTTTTTAAATATTTCATACCAAAAACTTTATGTCCCAATATTATATCAGTATATTATTTTGAATCTCAAATTATATAGTTTCGATTTGAGTCTACGAAATCCAGAGTGGTCAAACTGTGGCTCAACAATTCTGTGATTCAGATTTTTCGTAATATTTAGGCAAGTAACTATGACTCTTGCTGCAAAATGTTTGTACTAAATCATACTTTATTTATTTATAATATATAATAAATTATAAATAAAAAACAAACTATAAAGTTTATAATAAGTAGAAATAATAGCTCAAATATTTCGATAATATTTTTAGAGCAATTTTTCTCCATTTATTTGTTTTTAATAAAATATATTTGATATTAAATCAGTTATATATAAATAATTAACGTAAATATATTCTTTTCCACGAGTATTAATTAATTTCGGGTAAAATCCGTGCGAATGTGCATACTGAATAAATAATGTGATCAAACCATTACTTTATATAAACGAATTAATTGCACGTAAATACATATTATGCTTGTTCCGAGTATTTACATTATTTAATGCAAAACGAACCAATTTAGTTTAGTAGATTATTTAGTTTACATATTTGTTTTTCTCTTTACTTCTATGGAAATCGAATATTTCCTGGATGCAAATAATCGTGCACGTGAAACCTTCCTTGAATAGATATATAACCTGTTAGTGTTCTCCTTGGCCTGTAGCGAATACAATTTTATGTAAACATTGACTAATTTAGAGACTTGGCTTCGCGCGAATTTGCACTACGCCAAGCCAAAATATAATGTAATAACTTATTATACAATAAGCTTCAAGGATAATGACAACACAAATAAATAAATGTGATTCATGTGCATCTTACATTAATAGTAAAACAAACAGATAATTATAGATTAAATACATTTTAATCGGTGTTAACAAATTGTTAATTAATTGTATAAATGAGTAAATACTTTCAAGCAATCTCGAATGAGATTTAAAAAGGATATGAAACTCTCCAGTAATTAACTTAATTTATCTTTATTATTAAACCAGTCTTTTCACTTTTACTATGTTTCGTACAATTCGAAACACTCACATAAAAGCGGACAAGGAAAATCAATCGAAAAAGCGGTAAAAATGCCTCAATTAGAAATCAATGGTATTAATTGTTAACGAACGTTGCGAAATCAACTTTCAATTCGTTCAAATTGGTGTGGCTATAAAACCGAATGGACGTTGTGACGGTATGTCAACGACATAATTTTACGCTCGTTGAAAATGACTAACTTTATAAAGCGGTGACTCACGTCAATAGCTTTTTTTGGCAGCGCGGTTAACTTTCGTTGGTGCAAACTGTAAATGGGAAATATTAAATATAAATCTTTTACTCTATCTAAAAATACTCCTACCGTTATGCAAGTGTTCACTCAATGATCGTATTCTGGTATTTCATGAGTTTTCTAATACATGAAATACACGATACTATTAATAAGATAATTACACTTTTTTTCATCGACTGTTCAATAAACAATAATTAAATTATTATGGCGTTTTCGTGTTTTGTTCGCGTGATTCTTGTTAAGTTCATATAAAAAGAAATAAAAATAGATATACGATAGACATATTGATATGTACGGTCGTAATTACTGGAAATAAGTTTATTGTCTCAATAAAAATATTAATTACAATTTTGATGTAATATCTTAATATGCATTTGCATATTCCAATATAATATTACTTTATATATGCTCTGCACATAATGAATTCATACTTAACAATTGCCAACAACTTACTTAGCATTATGTAATCTCAAAACTTTAACATTTACATCTTCGTTTATAACGTGATTTTATTATACCACAATGTTTACTAAAGCTTAAAGTCAATGATACATTTAATAATTTTGTAATTAAACAATCTAATTTCATAATATCAATTGATCGCAATTGAAAGTGACATAAATTGTAGCAATGTTGAAAAGAAAACTATTTCACTTCACTTTATAAAACATTATTTTGGATATAATTTAAAGTTATTGGTAAAAAAATATAAATCAATCCTTTGGTGTATTTACTTAATAGATTTACTAATATAGTACCAACTATTACGGGCAGAAAGACCTATGGTCAATAGCCCTTTGTATCAGTTAACTTTTTTGAAATTATATATATATTTATTTTTTTCTTTTTATTTCTGTATATATTTTTTTTGTACGACAAATATTAATTACATAATACTAATATATCATAATAGTCATTAATGTTGTATTTTTCATGCGACGAATGACACAATTTATTTAATTTCTTCAAATGATAGTAATAAATTTCAATATATTAAAAATGAATTAAAAAATATTAATTAAATTTAAATAAAAGTGCAGTGTCGTATTTGTAATTACAAATATAAACCGTTAATTTCTTGTGACCTAGTTTTCTTGAGAAAATATTTAATTGTTCGTATAAAAATAACGACGGTAAACAAATTACTTCCATAGAGATTTTCAAGAGCAGTCATTAACGCAATTCCATATCTCATTTAAGCATTTAATAAATCATAAGTTTAATTAATAAATACCAAAAAAAATCTCTAGGAAATCAACCTAAATATGTTTGAATAACTAAATAATATTTGATACTGCTTCCGTCTCTTTGTTTTACTAGATATTTATCATTTTTATCAATAAAAAATGTAAATATATATTAAATTTTCCGACACGAAATAAGTACCATATTTTCGGACGGAAGAAGTAATATTTTATTTAATATTAGTTTTGGGTTAAATTTAGTGGTTTGGGTTGTCTATACCATTAGGAAAAATTAATCTATTTACATGATGATTCACAATTTCATCCCTTAGAAATTAATTTCATTATGCTCTCCTTGGTATTTTCAAAGACGTATTCTAAATATATCCCATTGTCTGATTAAGCTTGCGAAAGAGGGATCCTTTTGATTAAAGAGTATCGATTAAAAGCCATTGTGTTCTGAATAATATGGAGAGAGAAAGATAGTAATCAGTAAATATCAAATAAAGTGATGGTTCCATTTTTTTAATCAATTCTAAAAGCTTAAAAAACTTTCAACATTTTAACTTAATATTTCTTTTTTATGTCGTATAATTTTATTCACAATATCTTCATAAATGTGAACATTGAGTAATTTTAAGAACGCGGTTGACATTAAATGGATAATCTTTTACGGTGGACAGTTATCATTATGATGATTTGATTTTTTAATTTGTTCGTTGGCTGTCGAATTGTAGGTTAACTTCATTAGTAATTAATAAATACTATTTTTGTTAACAAATTTTATGAATTAATCATCATTTAAACAATAGCAAATAAAAGTGAGTTAATTTTATATTTTTTATGGTTATTGCATTAAAAGGTATAATAGCCTTTTTATTATACTTGTTTTGAATTTGAATCGATTCGTTGAGTTCAGTTATATAATAGTTGTACTTTCTTATGAAATATAATTACACGTTATTTATGAATATCACTACTTATTCTACTTTTATTCAGTGCGTGGTCAAAGTTACTAATTATTTTTTTCGTAATTATATAACATTTACTTTTTTATTCAATATCATTATCTGATTATAGATATAAGTAACAAATTATTCTTAATTCTAATATACAAAGAATGCAATAAAAATACTTAATAAAAAATATAATTGTCAACAAGAAAATACTTAAACAAATTATTATTATTATTATTAGAAATATGATTTAAAATCTTGCTTAGAGGCAAGATTAAGATAAAGTTTAAATAAATTAAATAATAATTATAGTAATTAGCTTTTAATAAATATACACGAAATGTGTTAAATCTACATTCAAATGTAAAGCGTATCTTGAAGTATAGAGATGCTAGGCAGCCGATCATACAAGAAAATAATACTTAGATATTTTCTAGATTTCAAATACAAACCATTTGTTTTTTTTTTCATGAAGAACTCATCAAATATTGACAACATTTTATAATCTTGTTACTGTCACCTGACATGACGTTACATTGATTAAAATTCATACTTAGAATAATTTTATTAAAAAATAAATAACAGACTAAATCAATATTGCCCATAGATAGACGTGTCAATATTTGTAACAGTAATTTTATAATCTCATCTCATGATGCGTATTTGTTGAATGTTATAGAGAACACAAAAAGAAAGGATAATCAGCTAATTGGCATCCACGAGTGAACCGACTAATGAGTCAATTAAACAAAAGTGTAATTCCAAAACACGCGCACGGAATAAATTAAATTCGTCGATATTCAACACCAATATTTGCGAAAGATCGTTACGTCTCCCAATTTTTTTAATAATTCATAGGAAAATCAAAAACACTAATATTTGAATAAGTTACAAACTTTTAAAATCAAGAATATTCTCAGAAAACCTCACGTTTGTATTATAATTTACATTTTTTTATCCGCAAATCGAAAGGAATTTTTCAACGATGTAACGAGCAATCATTTTGTTACCAAGAACGGAAATAATCGTTTTATTCTGTAAGAACGTATGCGTCGTTGCTCTTTCTTTGTTTCAAATTAATCACCATGTTTCTTCCACTTAATAAGAAAATACGCTCAATAAACAATCCCCGTTTAACTATCGAAGGTCGATTTGTCTGTTATCTGGTGGATAAATAATAAAAATCGGTCTCACAATAAATACGCTGTATTTGCTCGTTCACATTCCACTGCAATTTTTATATTTACATCAGACCTGTTTCTTTATTGTTATTTTTCTACGATTTTTCTTTCCTTCTCTCATATGGATTGTCGTGGGTGTGCTGTTAATGTTAACATTCCAATAGAAAACTTTAATAGTGAATATTTCCCGTTAAAAGCTTTTTAAACGTTTAATGAAATTGTGCGTTTACGAAAGTCTCGTTCGAAATACTACAACGAATTTTCTTTCTTCTTTTTTGTGTGATCGTATTGCGTTTATTGGAACACTTACTCCGGGCGCTGCCTAGCAACTCGTTCCATCAAAAGATCCATCCACAAATACTCAACAATACCTTCAAAATACTTCAACTGAAATTATTAGAAGCTGTCAATTTTACAGTATATTAGTAACTATTTGATGAATTCATGTTTTAATATTAAAATTAGGTTTATCGACAAATATTAATTGACTCATGAACTTTCTTCGCTTAGTTAGGTAACAGATATGTTGTTAACACTGCGTCAATGTCAGTGTTTCTTCTTAAACAATAACAAAACATATAGGTAGTATGCCTTGGAATCAAAGTATATCACCTTCACCAAGTCACTTAGTTTACCGAAGGCCAAATTCTTTTAAGTCTTCTATTGATCTCGACTTTTGCTTCAAAAACAAAAATTACCTCAAGTATTTTGATTTGTGACTTATCCAAAATTGCAGATATTAATACTTTTTTGACTTATTAATTATTAAACAGTTTACAATGACCGCATCAATTCATCCCAAATAATAATTATATATTTGTATTATATACAAGCAAAATGTTTTTTTCCATTTTAATGTAAAGTCTCTTTTTGTGCTATTTGGAACATACGATTAATTCAAATTTATTTTTGTTTATTACAAAATACATTCATAATTCCAAAATTACTTAAACTTTACCTAATTTACAAACTGTGTAAGTTGTTACAATATACAGTGTAAAAAGATCAGTAATAAACAGATTTGATTGATATAATATTATAAATATTTCAGATAATAGATAAAGAATATATTTCTAATGCAGCATTTTCATAGACACTTTTGAAGCAAGTGGAGACAAAGTATATGATAAATTGTATTAAGTTTAAACAAACTTATATTCAGTGCACTTTTTAAAAGCAATAGTTTATTCTTAATAAGAAGTTAAGTTTTCAAATGTGTGCTTCATAAAATATTTTATAAATATAACTAGAATATTATTAAATTTTTGATTAAACGTTTATAAATTATATCATATCTATTGGACATAATTGTAGTTAACAAACTGTTAATCTCTAGAAAATTATACTAAACAACGAACGTAGTTAATAAAAGACTTGTTACCTTATTATTTATAGTATACCATGATTTAGTGCAAAATTTTGTTGCTGGAGAGAAAAAAATCGTGCTGGAATTTATTACGCTGCAAGTAAATTAAGTGATTGTTTGAAAACAATGCATCATCGAGTAATCCAAGAACACTCTAATTATCCACATAGTCTATTTCGCGATGTGAACCAAACATATTTCGAGTGCCACTCTAGATTATTATAATGAATTTTTTTGCTACCTTCGATTATTGATTGGAGCTTCCATGAATCCAGTTTGGACTATTTTTTACTATACAGTGGAACCTCGCTTAACGAGTTTAATCCGTTCAAAAATTTTTGGATTTTCACTCGCATAGTGAAAAATAATCAAAAATCCACATAACATGCGTATACAAGTTTTTTCAGATGATGTAGCAGGCGCGGTACTTGTCTTCTCATTGTCACTCGTTAAGCGAAATGCTCGTTATGCGAGGTTCCACTGTATATTTCTCTTTGCTATATATTTTTTGTATTCATTCAATAAAAGTTCAATTTAGAACTTTAGTGAATATATCAGATTTTCACAGTATACATACATTTCGCACATATTGATTGGAATAAAATTAAAATAAATATACAATCAAGGATTGTTTATGTAACCAAACTCTAAGAGAAATATTTTTCATTTAATTCATGAAAACATCAATATTCTTTTAAAAAATATATGAATTGACTACTATCGTTTACATTATATTTAGATATAATGACATTGAGTAGTAACTTGTTTACGTAATAAATGTATATACAATATACAAAAAATTACTTATTTTTATCCCCGTCCTTGTCTCTTCTTACAAATGGTGTAATTTATGGAATGATTTAAATAATTATTGGCTAATCCTAAATGCGAGCATAAAGACGTTTAAAAATAGAATTTTAGAGTAACGTCCGCATTTTCGGTTTCTATGCTTACAAGGAACTACACAGATCGAAAATCGAAGGGATATAATTTCATTGAAATAATAACATTAATAAAGTCTTCGTTACAAAATTATTAAAATAAATCTATTGGACCTGGTTGTTGTCTCGAATAACATGAACCGCTTTCTTCAATGTAAGTCGGTTCAAATGCTAAAAATAGACGACTCGAAATATTTATTTATCTAGATTGGTTGCGTTTATCCTGGATTTCAATTTTTAATTTTAACATGCAAATTTAATTAAAAATATGTAAATTTGAATGTAGGCTAATTGTCATTGTTAGTCTGGAAAGGGTTGACTGTTTAAAATATGTTATGAAATATGTATCTGATATGCATTTTTTGTTGCGTCTATTGAGCGTTTCTGTTGTTGTGGATGTGTATAAGATGTTTTGGGGGCGAATTGTGGTGTCTGCCAAGGGTTCAAAACTCTAGACAATATTGATCTGTCTGGTTAGCCGGCGAAGGGTGTCTGGATATCTATGAAATAATTCACTGTATTGAATTGCTGAACAAGTTCAGATATTTTAGTGATGAAATAGTCGGGGTGGGTTTTAATTTCTATTGTTGTTGTTTATTGGGGTTGATGATTGATGTTTACCGGATTTGGAAGTGTGTTTTTTATGTAAAAAATACGAGGCTTGTGGGTCGCGAATTCCTGAACGTAGAGTTTGCCAAAAAAAGTATGAAAACTATCTCCCAGAGTGAAGCTAGCGTCGCGGCTGCCTTATATCGACGACGCTACGCCTCTGCGTCGCGGCGCTACCGAACCATACATAGTCCACAAGAACTATTCATAGCCAGCCTAGCAGGCACTATAAAACGAGGGATTTAAGTTTTTGCAGTCATTCGCAGTTTACAAGCTCAGTAGCTGAGTCCTTTCTGTCGAACCAGTAGTGCCCAAACAACTAAACAATCAACATGTGTGACGACGATGTTGCGGCGTTGGTCGTTGACAACGGCTCCGGTATGTGCAAAGCTGGCTTTGCCGGTGATGACGCTCCACGCGCCGTCTTCCCGTCCATCGTTGGTCGCCCAAGGCATCAAGGTGTCATGGTCGGCATGGGACAGAAGGACTCCTACGTCGGTGATGAAGCCCAAAGCAAAAGAGGTATCCTTACCTTGAAATACCCAATTGAACACGGTATCATCACCAACTGGGATGATATGGAGAAGATCTGGCATCACACCTTCTACAACGAACTGCGTGTCGCCCCAGAGGAACACCCAACCCTCCTCACCGAAGCCCCCCTCAACCCAAAGGCTAACCGCGAAAAGATGACCCAAATCATGTTTGAGACCTTCAACACCCCGGCCATGTACGTCGCCATCCAAGCCGTCCTCTCCTTGTACGCTTCCGGTCGTACCACCGGTATCGTCTTGGACACCGGTGATGGTGTTACCCACACCGTCCCAATCTACGAAGGTTATGCCCTTCCCCACGCCATCCTCCGTCTTGACTTGGCTGGCCGTGACTTGACCGACTACTTGATGAAGATCCTCACCGAGCGTGGCTACTCTTTCACCACCACCGCTGAGAGGGAAATCGTCCGTGACATCAAGGAGAAACTCTGCTATGTCGCCCTCGACTTCGAACAGGAAATGGCCACCGCCGCCGCTTCCACCTCTTTGGAAAAGAGCTACGAACTTCCCGACGGACAGGTCATCACCATCGGTAACGAACGTTTCCGTTGCCCAGAAGCCCTCTTCCAACCCTCCTTCTTGGGAATGGAATCTTGCGGTATCCACGAAACCGTCTACAACTCCATCATGAAGTGCGACGTTGATATCCGTAAGGACTTGTACGCTAACAATGTCCTCTCCGGTGGTACCACCATGTACCCAGGTATTGCTGACCGCATGCAAAAGGAAATCACCGCCTTGGCCCCATCCACCATCAAGATCAAGATCATCGCTCCCCCAGAAAGGAAATACTCCGTCTGGATCGGTGGCTCCATCTTGGCCTCCCTCTCCACCTTCCAGCAAATGTGGATCTCCAAGCAAGAATACGACGAATCCGGCCCAGGCATCGTCCACCGCAAGTGCTTCTAAATCAACATCTACTACTCTACCTTACAAGCTACTATTTCTTTTATTATTACTCAATTTTAATGAATCATAAAAAAAAATCAATCAACATCTTAAAGACTCTGTTATACTATATCTAATAACATGATTATTTTTGTAAATTTATGAATATACGATATAATTAAATACCGACCACCATCATTATTTTCTTTCATTCTTTAAATACAAACATCCATATACATACACCCAAACATACAACAACAGCAGCAAAAACAAAACAAATTGCGAAACAAATAATAAAAAGAATTTCATTGAGGATCAAAAATAGCCGGCCAACATTTGATGCCTTTTGTCAAATTTCCAACGCCCCGCGACCCATCCCGACTTCGCTCCTTTTACATAAAATCTATAAATACCCGAGGACCACGCAAGACTCTCTTACCAAACTGCACACATACACCGCAGAAAAAGGAGAAGAAAACAAAGTATAGATATATTTAACATTATCTAGATGCCACCTATATAATTACCCCCCTTCGGAAATTTTGTTTAGCTTCATTTTCTAAATAGCCAAACGCTATTTATGCCAAGGATTCTTTCACAGTTATTTTCGTTAGCCGAGTAAATGAATCCCGAAGGTTGCACACGTACAACGGGCCATGCCCGAGAAGCTTTCACAGGCCTGAAAATTTCTGTAATTTTGGTTGTATACCGAAAACATTATCGAATACCTTCACGCCTGCCTGATTCTCACATTGAACGCGGGATGCGCTTCATAGAATATATTACATCACGCTGTTATAAATACTTGTAATCCAGATATCTTGCATAGTCTAAAAATATTATGAATAGGATTGGAACTTCGAATACCAAAACTCTGCTTTAATATGCAACCATATGCACAGTTTAATACTCTTAATATTTTTATTCGATAATAAAATCTTCATATAAAACATTTACTAAAAATAAGAAACACATCAAGCACATCCACTTGATTAGTTCAGTAAGTAACTTATGTGAATATCTATGGAACAAATACTAGTTTATCTAGTAAACACTGTTCTATAACATCTTATTTGTTTATTTATTAATAATTGTAATACATATAACCAATGCTCAGTATACTAATAAATAGCTTTTTTTACAATACAATCGCAAATATCACATAAATCTACAATCTACTTTAAATAAATGAATATATAGTAAATTATATTTGACTAAATATATAATAAAATGATTTTGTTACTATAAAATAAGATGCTGTTATTTAAAAAAAATTGACTATGTAATCGCTCGTATTAGCAGTATTAGTTTATTAGAATATTTATAAATCTGTGAGAAAAAATTAATATTTTTTTATCCACTGATCAATTATATATTAATGTTATATACGTATGGTTTTATAAGCTTTATGAAAAACTGTTATAGAGTTAATACTCGTTACAATTGAAGAATTGATTCATTTATATCTGTCGCTCTCATCGCATTAGAAGTAGTCCACTGTGGATTTACAGCAGGCCAACTTCATTAACGAGCCATGCCATTCAGAGTATGTCGCCAATGCAAATGATTGGAATAGATGAGGCGGCTGCGGTTTATTTTCGGATTATGAATTGATTTACCTTCAAAGTCCTTCTCGTCATACGGCCCCACGTTCTGAGCTCCCGGGTCCTTCGGCGCTTCGTCATCGTGTGGATCCATCCTGGGCTCTGAAAGGATACAAGAGAATTAGAAGTCGTTAGTACATTTCACTCGAATCAATTCGGAAAAGGGCGGACTCCTTTCTGGACCTCTCTTTAGGTTAAGCTCCTTCCCGATCCGATGGAAAGTGATAAAAGGTGGCGCGAAGAATGCGGGATGCAGCCTTGGGTAGAGTTGTCCGTAAACGAACAAACATTTTTACCGTAATGAAATTCGCATCGTTTTATATTTTTGTGTAATGCTGCGTAAATGTAAATGGTGGAATTATGCTAAGCACATATATATTTAGCCCAAGATGCTCTACTTGTGGGTGGGTAGGTTGCACGTGGAACCTTATGATATCCTAGTTTTTCCCCAACTCTGCGCTTTTTTATATATTTGTAACGAAAAAAAGTACGAACTCTCACGCAAGGAAATAAATCATACAAATATTGTCACAATTTATACATATCATATAAACAAATGTTTTTCCTTATTTAAAAAAATCTTATATATGGATTAATTGCAACTTATTGTAAACCCTCAATATACAATAAATTACAAACAAAATTTACATTATTATAAGATTACAAATGTTAAGTTAAAAATAAAAAATAACTGATAAAGGAAATAAATTTTAAGCATTTTCCATTAATAAAAGAAAATATGTAATTGCAAATAAAAATATTTAATTATTCCAGCCTAAGAAAATACAGTAAGTAACTTAATTATGTATATTTTTCTATTTACTTAATATTTTATTGTAACTCAGAAAGACCTTGGGCAATAATCTTTTACTCTGTTTTAATAGACTCATAACATGTATGTTAAATAAATAAATATGCTAATATATTACGTTTTACTTGAAATATAATTATTTAGATCATTATTATCAACAATTATACAAGATGCATTCAACAAAGGACGCAAAAATAAATATTTATACCTGCATTTACCAATTGTTTAATAATAAATTCCAGTTGATATATGCAATTGCTCGCATTGAAAAACAAAGCGAAGCTCAATCAAATAAACAATTGAGATGAATTACTGTCGGTATTGAACTATTTTTAGACCATTTTACAGTCGTGTTTAAGTAATAATTTAGATGTAAAAGTTATTGTTTTGTAAAAGATTTATTCCGATGTCCGAGACATTACTCATACATTCTCCAATATAACAAGTTTTTAGTTATAATTGCTGGTTTATTGCCAGCCTCCAGCCGCAAGTCAAATGTATAAGGTTTATTTCAATGATTTTCTCAATAATTCACGAGATGAACACCTTGATTGCAACATACTTGTATACTATTTATAGTTTATTCGAAAACATATTTTAAACTTTAAAAAATCATACTTGTAACATTAAATGAAAATAATATATGTTGAATATTTAGCATTGATTTCATAAACATAATAAATACTAATATATAACATATAGTCAAAATTAGTATATTTTAATTGAACAATAGTTACTTTTATTAAGTAACTATTATCATTCAATTTAATAATTTTCAAAATCTATACTACTATTATTCAGCGATGATGTTGTACTACTAACTGTAGTAACTTCTTAGTATTTAAAATCGGTATCTTCTTAAATGCGTTTCTACTATATTTCGATTAAACGTGGCTTTTATTTGAATTGGTAAGTACAAGCCACGTTTCATAACTTCTGTAAAACCCACGTTCTATGATATAATATTATGTTCCAGAGTTCTTGCTCTATCATAGTTACGAAAGTTAAGCAATGAATATTACGGGGTACTTGGATAGGTTATTAAATAGTTTGCTAACTCGAGAGTAATATAATAGTAATACAAAGAATATGATTTTCAGAATAAAAGTTTGAACTTCAACATTTACATATAACAATACCTCAGAAAGTACGGATAATCAGTTTAGCCAATATCCCGGACTTTTTGAAACCAAACTAATATAATAACTTGGAAAACAAAAATAATCATTTTTGTATACATTTTTTGTACTAATTTTGTAGAATTCATTTTATTTTGCTCAATTAAAATTTAGTTTGAAGTCAGTCCCAAAATTCGGCTTCAAAATTATTGCTTTGCAAATAAATATTTATAAAGGAAAATTTATATTACATAACATATTAAACTTTAATGATATGGATTTACGTGGGTATATGGAATGTCTTTAAAGTACCAGATAATCTTCGTATAAAAGCGTAAACCAGAATCCATTGTAAGAATTTACATTTTCCTATTAGCACGTGCAGCCAAGGAAGCGACTATAAAATTCAAATTCTTGGCCGTGCGCTAATTTAAAATATAAATATTTTCATGTACATTCTTTTCTGCTTTGCGCCTTTTCCAATTTACGTTAAACGGCTACAAAAAAAAAACATAGATAATTAACAATAGTATTAAGAGGGTAGGTCAAGTAGGACAACCGCAATTCGTAATAGATTTTAAGTATAAGCCTCGAGGGAAAATACATAAATTTACCAGTGACATCACTGTCGCAAATTTATCGTTTCTTGCATAATGCAAACGCATCAACGGCATCCATTGCAACGAGTATAGAAAAATAAACAGAATGAAGTAATAAGAATAAAGGCAATTAAATGACGCGTTTCAATTTAAAAAAATGTTGAAGATCACTTTGGTTTATCTACGGTAGTAATGAAACAACTTAATAATTCGCATCCTTTGTTATTATTAATGAATTTATGTTTTATCCTTGCATTATTTTATTCCTTTCGCTTGGGATTGGAATTAAACGTAAAACCATGATCACTTTGTTTATTTCAGAATATTTTTAAAAACCTAAAAAAAGGTCAGTTTGAACGCAAACATCGGAATTTTACAAGATGTTTATATTTAAACTTACGCATATTTACATGTATATTGTTAGTCTATAACTATAGTGACTAACTTATGCTTTAAAAAGTTTTCTATAGTAATACCAGGGATTGTGTGGCTTCGTTCATTGCGGATTCACTATAGCACGGTTTGATAATTTCAAGTCAAGCTAAATTTTAATTGAGCTTTATAAAAAAATTAGTACATTAAATTATTATTTTTTAATTCAAAGAATAATCCTGTTTCAAACAGTTTGGTATATTGACGAAATTACAAGCACTATGTCAGGTATTTTTACAGGAAATCCATTTTTTGTTATTTATTTAGTAAAAATACATAATATTTCATAATTAAATCAATTTTTAATTTACAAATATTTTTAATTATTAAGCTTTCTTTAGCATACTAAATAACAAAGCAAAACTTCGTGATTTATCGCTAGTCGAAATCAAATTTAAGATATAACCTATAGTTCTGAGTATGACTTATTGGTATAACTTATGTGTTTTTCAATAGAAAATCATTATCCAGTTATAAGTATTAGTGAATTTATATCTAAACTATAGTACGTATTGGAAGTATTCTAATAATAATGTAATTCTCCATATAAGCCACATTAATGATAACCTCATCAAAATTAAGGTGTAAAAACTTGAAACTGAAAATACAGTAATTTAACATATCTTACAGGAATTATAGTATCAGAGTATTTAAATCGCTTGTTTAATTAAAGTAAATCCTAACCATTTATACACGAGGTAACCTGTTAACATATTACTTAAACATTTAAACTAACAAAGCAAATAATACGTGTATGCCATAGAATGCGGCATTACATTAAGAAAATTGCATTTTTTGAAAATAATATTATTACTTAATTTGCAAAATATTATTATAATTGATGAATTTATCTTTCAGAAAATATTAATAAATTATTAACTCAAAGTTTTTAAAACACTGTAGGGAATAAAAATTGAACTATTTCTAAAAATAACTTCAATGTTAATAAATAAACACACGTCCAAAAATATCTAGAAAAGTGCTAATTCTTGTTCAAGTAAAGTGAACGTAAATGGTTCATAATTGAAATATTTTTGATTGTACAAACTTTCTTAGATTCAATAATCAATGTGTTTAAAAACGTATTTTTTTTTTATGCTGTAATTAAAAATATCAATTTGAATGATGTAAAAAGAACTAAATATTATAATTAATATAGTTTTAAAATAAAATGTAACGTTTTCAAAATAATATTGATTTGTACTCAATCAAGGCAATTAAATATATGTAAATGTGTAAAAAATAATTAAAATTTACTAATTTTGATTATCTATACAAGATTATTTAATTTAAAGTAATTATAAATCATTAATGAATAAACATTAATAAATTATACGTTACAGTTAATAGAAGAAAGTGGATTTACCTAAGCTTCGATACGGAGAAACTGCTAAACAATTTTTATCAACTTTTTAAAATATGAAACAATGTTTGATGTCTCTCGGTTGGAATGTGACTGAGGAGTCAAAGAATTTAGGTAAAAATTGCAAATTGTATTATCCCAGTATACTCTATAATAGTGGGGGGATATTTTCTGATATCTTTATTGGCGATTTCCATGAAACCCATGGACACAATTAACAAAACAGTTTTAATCACTCTGCTTTTGTTTATACAAGAATTAACTGCTATTTCATTCAGCATGTATTATTAAATTATCATTATTTTTTCGCGCAAACCCAAATTGATGCTAATTGATTTCTCTTTATGTCGACTCGCAAATTTTTCCTCTGTGTAAGTAACAATACCATTAGACGCGAATTTTTGCTCATGAAGCTCCCAACCAAATTGCAACTCAAATTATTACTAAACATTTCAGAATAAATATTTATTTGCAAGTAGTTTATATTCCATTAGCAAAGTCAATATTTAATAAAACTTTATGTTATCTTATATTATAATTGTTTATTGATTATTTGCTTTAGAACAAAATAATTTTAAATTAATGTTAACATTTTATTTCATATATTTTTCAGGAAATTTTGTAAGTAAAATTAGAAAAAGGTTAAGTCATAATTTAGTAAACATATTCTTTTGAAATATTTCCTGAAGTAAAAGAACAGAAGACATAAAAGTTATAAGTAAAATTTTGTAATTATTTTTTTTTTACTTGGTTTTATAAAGCATATTTTATTTTGTTAAATTTTAAGAAGTTCCAAACTATTAAAATACTTAGGAAGAATGACTTTGGTCGTTTGCCCATTGGCCCAATGCATAGTATAAAAAATATAAAAACAAATTATATAATCCGATTATACCAGTATATTTAAATTAGTAAACCGATTTTTGTATAAAACATGAAGTGAATTTAAAAAAAAAATTAAGAGCAAATTCGAAATAGGATAATACCGGTATATTTAAATTATAAAACTGGTTTTTGCATAAAAAAAATACCTTCGATCAGTGTGGATTTACTACAATCCGGTTTGAAAATTTCAAAAGGAAATTAAGAAAATAAATTTTAGAAAATTATTCGTATTTATATGTGTTTAGTTCCTCGTTTAGTCAGGTTTTCAATTAGTCCTGAGATATTGAAGGGATATTGCTTGACAGTAGATATTAATTATGACGTGAATACCACGCGCGTCCCAAAATCCTCATATTAACCCAACAAACGAATTACTTGATTAATTTTACAACAAATATTTCATATGAAAAATTCATTACGTCAAAGGTCCTTGATTGTAGCGTTTAATCAAATTAATTGATCCAGTCCCGAATTGGAGCGATCGCATGAATTAAATTTAATCCTGAGGATGTTCACTTTCCCGTTTAACTGCCTCGCTGCCTCAATTATGGAACACACAAAATTAAACTCTAAACAACGCTTGTATAATAAAGAACTTCCTTTTAACACAGCAGGCACTCTCGCTGTTCCGTAGGTAGAAAATTGTTTCGAAAACTGCGTTCGCAATTACATATGAAAACGAAAACGTACGTACGCATTCACCAAACAAACTTGAACTTTATTATTTTAATGTTTGTTAACTTGAATGTTACTTCCTTATTATTATTTTTTTTTGCAGTCGTTTCATTTAATTAAACTCGACTCGCTTTAATTTCATGCGAAATTGGTAATTGGATTTTCTAAAATCAATATTTATAACATAGACATTATGCAAATTAAGATTACAATGTACGATAATCAAGAAAATGTTCCTTTTTAATTGCGTAATTAAAATTGTTTTCTAATTAGTTTTAATTATACTCCGGTAATTTGATGCATGCAGGCTCATATTTTAGAAATTTATAAGAAAATATGCGCTTCCGTTTTCTTTTTTTATTGTATGTATAATATTAAAGGTTGAAATTCCTTTTAATTATTTTATTAATTTTCTGTATTATACTAGTTTTATTAAATTTATAGTTTCCTGCCCTCATTAACACAAGAACTATTAGGATCTTGAAAGAAATTGCACTACTCCATCTATTTTTTTTTTTCATATTTTCAGACAAAATTAAATGACAAACTTTTCTATTAATTATAAAATATTTCTAGAATTAATTATTATTTCGTCATAATGGCAACTTTAAATAATAATTTTTGTTATTGAAACAATTAAATATACATAAACAAAAAAATGTATTTATATAATCACAATATTTTTTGTATAACTGTTATTATGGCTATTTTGTATAGTTCCACATATTAATAAAATCGTACTTAGTAACTAATCACGTATTCCTGGTGGAAATTTATTTAGTGTATGGCAATCGAAATACCGATATTCAAAATCCAGACTGTATCAAAATCCCGACTGTATAAAAATTCCGACAGTATCAAATTCCCGACAACCAACTGTATCAAAATATTTTAATATATATTCGAATGTCGGAAATTTGATTGACATGATTCGGTTGTCCAGATTTCAATATAGACTGTAAAAGTGGTAAAATATCTTATATATAAAATAATTGAACGATATTTTTATAACAAACAGCAAATTATTTAAATATACAGTGGAACCTCGTATAACGAGCATTTCGCATATCGATCAAAATTAATTGTAAAAAAATGCGACGTTTCGCATAACGAGTGACGATGAGAAGGGAAGTCCCCGATTGCGCGCCTGCTACATCATTTTTAAAACTTGTTTATATTATGTTTTTTTTAATATATTTCACTATACGAGTATTTCACTTTACGAGTAAAAATGCGGAAATTTTAGAACGGATTAAACTCGTTAAACGAGGATCCACTGTACATGATTTTTATGATTTTTAAAAGTTTCTTTATTGATTAAAATGTTTTTTTTATTTATTTAATTGAGGTTTACATGAAATATCGGATGAATAAAAGGTGTGTTCGTGAATGTGGGGAAAAATTTGATAAAGATTGAATGGTTTGAAAAAAAAACCTCTTCGATCCACTGTACAGTTATTTGTCAATAGGGACGTTTTATAATATTATTGTTATTTCGTATGACAGTTCATTACATACTTGAAATAGAGCGCAGTCCATATTTTATATAATAACTGTATAAATGAGAATTATACTAGTATATAATAACTAGTTATTTTACGCAATAATGAATTACACGTTTAACGGTAACATATAAATATAAAATGCTATTTATTTAAATGTTTCAGTAGAAAGAGTTTTTATGTCCTTACATCTATTAATACTAATTTTAATAGTTTTTATTTTATTGGTTCAACATTATGAATGATTTGAAAATGCATTCTTTTATTATATAACTATTCTTATTTTTACAATTTCTTAGCTTTTATTTACTACTTTAATAAAATAATTATAGTTAAGTGATATATATTAATGAAAAATGGAATTCAATTAACGTTCAAATTTGTTGTATTTCAGGATCAAAAGTACATATTTAATATAGGTAATTATATAATCATATAAAATGTTACAAAGAGATATTTACTTAATACTTCGTGCCCTTTTTTAAATTATTTTTCTTAATAATTGATATTATATAATCTGAACGTATTTTTACATTTATAGTCCGAATATTGAAATTGATAAATTTTAAAACAAAAGTAGGTGAGTGATACATATTAATTAAAAATTGTATTTAATTACCTTTAAACAATTTTGTATCCCATTAGTGAAAATCATTGTTCAATATTTATTATTTTAAATAAATGTTTGATGTGGTTCCACAAAAAATTACAATTATACAATTATTTATGTATTCAATTATTAGTATTTAAAACATGAGATAATAGATTATGAATCATATCGCATTTGATATTTTACGTTTAAAAAATCCAATCATTTCCTATAAAAAAGATACCAATATTTATAACAACGTAAAAGTCTAATTCATATATGAATCGTTCCGTTAATTGCTCGTCCTCAAAATGTCAAATACGTTTCCTTTCATATCAATTTAACAATAATTACTATATAGGTAAACACGCAGGACCTCATCCATCTATCCAAATTCTAAGAAAAAATGTATTTATATTGAGATGGAAACTAAATGATTTTTTTTTTCAGAATTCAATTGTGATCTAAAAACGTGCATGCAATTACGAAATGAAACAAAAATTTTACATAATGCGAAAATGATTTGCATAGTTCTACTGAATTGCATTCCATGACCTTCTAATCCCTCGCACATGTTCTGCCGAGACGCGGATCGTTTCATAAATATTGAAAGGTTCAGCGCTTGTTTGCATTGTTGCATTTCCATTCATTACAAATACGATGCAATCATTCATTTGAGCAATTAATTTAGTTTTGTATTTTTTTTTAAATATTTATTTTCCAATAAATCGTTTAGCAGCTATGATCACATTCATACATATTATTTTTTCACCTTTTAATAAATTAACACATGATAATTGCACACGTTGCTGCTTTCAATTTTCATCAATTATATAATTTCAATTCATTAGCAATTTAATGTTAATTGATTATAATTTTATTCATCTCACAATAATTTAATACACGCTTCAATCATTTACTAATAATAACTTTATAATAATATAAACAATATATATTGAATGAACTATAAATTCCAAATATAGGAAGTATTAAAAATATAAAAATTCTTTATAAAAAATCATTAATTATATACTAGAGAAATAACAATTCTTCATAATTAATTAAAAACCAAAATTTACTATAAATAGATTTAAATAGCAAGAAAATTTACATTTAATATGAAATTTTGTAAAATTCCTGCATATAAATATTTTTCTTTAAATACTTGTCAACAAAAAACATTTGTTTTATCATATAATTAGTTTATTTATTTTTGATAAATTATTAATAATTTTCATAATTAAATTAATTTTATTGTTCTATGAAAACATATGAAAGAAAAATATAAATCCTTATAAATGTACTTTAGGAAATTGTTAGTAAATATTTGTAGAAGTGACTTCTTATGCGATCAATCTGGTATGAAAGGCAATCTCAATCCAAAGGAAAAATAATATAAAATGAGAAAATATGAGAAGAGTGCATTTCTTTGAATGCTCCTTTATCAGATTGTTATCGGATTATTTTCCAATGCGTGCTCTACATATTCAAGTCACAAACTTTCCAATTTTAGCATATTGAACACTAACACAATTTTCACAGCTGATGCTATAAAACAGGGGTGGCCAACGCTTATTACATTAAAATTATGAGTGCTTTAAAATATTGATCGCAATCCGTTTTTATGTAGAAAAGTCGATCTCAAGATGTCTGTCCCTGATATAAAATATTTAAGTTCGTTACTAAAATAGTATATTAAAGTTATGAGCGGAAAAACTGCGGTCAATAGCTTCCCTTCGTATATACGTAAGAGTAAATTATATTTGTTATTGTTAACTTGAATAAAGTATTTTCTTTTCCAATCTTCTTATCCGGCGGTGCAAAAATCAACATTGCACAATATTGGTATATAATTATAAATAGTTGCCATCAATAAAGAAAACATTTGTTTGAACTACTTCGATTTCTTAAGTGGAGCAGGCACAGTCGCAGCAGGAAAAATAGAATCAACGAGGCAATCTCAGAGAATTTTACAAGAAGTGAGTAGAAAAATAATATTTAGTAATCATTTTTTACTCGCTAAGGAACTTTCTAATGCAAGTAAAAATAGAGTATTTTGTTTGTAAGCATTCACAATAATAACACTTTCTGAAAAAATCTAAGTATTCTAGGCAATATTATACAAAAAGCTGTGATCAACAATTTAATTATTATTTATACTGAATAAACTTGTCAACACTCTTATCAAGTCTATTTAGTGGACCAAAGTAACTATTTTATTAGACACTAAGCATAAATCCATTAACAAGAGATCTCATAAAAATATTAGATAATGACCCTTAAAGTATTTACTTCTCAACCACTCAGACTTAACTTAATCACAGCCTTACTCTTTGAAGAACAACATATAAAACAGTGTTTGTTAATCCTAAACTTACTGCGGACAGATAAATATCCATTTTTTATGCGAAGGGGTAGAAATATTAAAAAAATAGCTCTACATTTTGAAATTTTATAGTACTTTAAAAACCGACTTTTCAATTAGCCTTGCGCCTCAACAAAACTAGAAGAATATTCTATAATATCTATAAATTTTCATCCTTAGAAATGAATATATTCAATCTAAATTAATTTTCAAAAATCGATAGCTTCTAGATGAGCCAATAAAAATTGTTCAGTTTAAGAATTTACTGCTTAAAATTATTTTATGATATTCATAAAAAGTACTTACTTTCAATGTTAACCTTTGTTTTTTATATTATCCATATAGAAACTTATAAAATTTTATAAAAAATGGTAATCTTGTAACGTCACTGAGATTATTATTATTAATATGATAATAATTCAAATTTTGTAGATAGGTATTTTATGAACATACGGCCAAACCTGTATTAACTAGGAAGGAAAACAATTACTAAAAACTACACAAATTTGCTACGTGAAATTGCTTTATTATATTATTATATTTATTACATTAAAGAAACTTAAAAATGTTAACAATTCGATATTAGAAATGTTAACCATTAATGAAATGTATTATTATTTTTTTTGTATTTTACATTTATATTTATTTTGGATTTATTGTAACATCACTATATGTATAGTAGAAGGTAATATTAAATAGTATTTTAATTTGTAACATCAATAATGACTAACTCAAAATTTGAGCAAAATTAATTACTAAAAAAATAATAAATATATTACATTTATAAATTACATCTTAAGAACTTTGGCCAATTACCAATTCCATGATATAGAAAAATTGCATAATTAATTCGGTTATATAAATGTTATACATTTTTTATTTTTATTTTTATGATCCAAAAACCGGGCTAAATTACTCCAAATGGGATAAAATTGAATTCTTAGGGGTGATGAGAACTTTTAGTGTATTCATGAAAAAAAAAAGAATTGGAATTCATCTATCATATTGAAAATATTTCTTTATAGAAGATTTTCTTGTGTCACTGAATTACATACGCGTTAATCATATAAAAGTAAGATAAAAATAATAAATATAATTTTTTAACTCTATAGTTAATAAAATTAACTTAAGATAATGAATGAACATTTGTGCAGTAGAACCTGTTTTTGTGCGGTCCTTTTTATGCGATTATAATGTTTTCTATCAGTTTGCATATATAAAACTGTTAATCGATTTTGAACCGATTCATCACAAGAAGATGCGCGTTTTGTATTAATACGAGTAGCAGTGAATTATGTTCGTGCATTTTGAAAATTTCTCCATATGTACAATGAGAAATTAAATGCTTTAACATGTTTCCATGTGTAATTTAATTATTTATTTTCGTGCATCCACTTTCTGTATCCACTTTCTACCGCATAAAAACAGGATTTACTTTATTTGTTTCAAATTGCATAATAATTCAATTCATTATTTTTTATGATTAATTTATAATTAATAATATAAATCTACTTAAAAAAATAGCTTAATTTCACAATTGAAATTTAATGAATATTTATTTTACAACTTCAGTTAAATCTACTTCAAGCATAATATGATTTTCCGCGTGGCGCAAATATAGATTTCACTTGGAAATCTCAAAAGGGTTATTACAGTGTACTTATAGTATACATCGTATGCAAACAATCTTATTTGCTCAAGTCCCGGCGAATGCGAGGTGTAGAGGAACAAAAGTCGCCTGAGTGCTTTTAAAGACCATTCACATAGGAATTTACATGTTTGCTATCTGTCTGGTTCAGTGATCAATATCGAAACAGCTGTCTCTTACTCTCTCAAAGAATAATTACGAATCCCTTTTTTTACATCTTTCTGTCCAGACAACACAACAGTATATGTATGCAGTTATGTATAATAGTAAAAAAAACACACATGGGTGGGTTGATGAATATTCATGAACCTTATCATAAACGACACATAAAGTACAACTTTTATTCATTCAGTCCGAGCGCAGTTCCAGATGATGCGATTCCCTTTATTGGTCAATAAACTTATGATATCTCTCATTACTAATATTTTTCATTACACAAATTGAATGGAAGAAATCATAGATCCGTATAATCTTATCGAACGCAATTCAAAATGTCAAATTATAAAATCAATTATGCTGTTCTGAGTACTTCGTTAGTCGGAAATAACAGTATTTGTTTAATGAATATTTCATCATTTCTAGGTACGATAAAGCATCTGCATGAAATATGAAAGTCACTTGAGCACGTTCTAATCCACTAACTAATTGTTAATGTATTCTTATTGATGTTTTGACTAAATTTAAATAACATTTACATTGAATTAATTATCAATTATATTTTTTTAATATGACTCAATTTTTTTTAATAAACGGAGTCACTAATATTTATTTATATGATATTTTTGATCTTTTATAAACTTTAAATCTTTAAATAATTACAGAGGAAATAACTTTTTATAATTTAAGAAATATTCTTAGATAAGTTAAAACATTCTAAATAACTAAAAAGTTATACAGTAACAATTACCTAATATATTCTTATTGGTGTTTTATACAATTTAAATGTAAATAAAAATAAAATGTAATTATGTAAGTACCATTTACTACAATTTAATAAAGCATTACAAAGAAAACATTAGTTTAACCATTTGTTTTAAGCATTTCAAAGAAACGGAAACAGTTAAAAAGAACAATTTTAAAATGCCATACTCTTTAAAAATAATTGACGTAACCATACATAATCATCTGTAAAATAAGATTTATACTTTATTAACAACATTATGGTTTAATGTAATCATCAATTTTTTTACGCCATTTGTTTTGTACTATGAATGACTACTTGAGTAAAATCATAAATACTTTGTATTTATAAAATTATTGATAAAAACAACTTTCATATATGTTTATTAATACGTGAATTCAATTAATTGCATACTACTACTTTTATAGTAAAGTGTCAGATTAATATGTACGTATGCTCCGTTATTCGACATAGATTCTTAAATAGATGCATTAGTGAAAATTATAAACATTTTCGTGTTTATCTATAATCTGCTTATTATATGACTTATAGCATTATCATTTCACCGTTTTTCCAATTTATTTGATATTAAACCTCGGTCGTTAGCCCTTTGCTCAGCCTATTTATATTATTTTTAAATTTCATGTTAGAAACAAGAGAAGAGAGCGATTATAGATAAGCTACACCTTAAATGCTCTATTATCTGTCCTTCCAGAAAAATCCAGCTTCGGCCTAGAGTGGGACGCATCGTACCGGACGTATATATATATCAAATAAACGGGCTGGAGTATTCCAGGAAGGACTACCTCTTCATGGTATCCCCTCTTTTGACACTCTTCTCTCTGGTTCAATATCCGGTAATATTCTCTGTATCTCTTGCTCTTGGGCCTCGAGCTCGCTATACTGTAAGATCTCTATTATTCCTATGTATCTGTTATTTACTATCCGTTAAATAAACATGTGTGTGAATACACAATTTTTGCAATTTTTTTCATAATTGATATTTTTGTTATTTATTGACTTAAATATTATTACATAAAAAAATGTTTTTAAACATTTTTATTGGTCCTATTTTAAAGTAATTCTAAACTTAGAAGACAAATAATCGATTTTCTTCTATATTATGAGTAAGTGAACTCATCACAATAACTGGGGAAATGGAAAAAGTTTGTGTACAATGTACATAATGAATACTTAATATAGACATTATGGATTTTGCTCGACCTCGAAAACCCTCGTTTATACCTTTATATAAAATAAATAATATTGGGCATTAAATAGGGTTTATGTTACCTAATATAAACAATTTTTGTTTAAATAAACTGGCTTTAAAATATCAATTAATAATATGTGAATAATACAGAATACATTGCGGTGTTTTAGATATATTCTTCATCGTGATGTTAATTGAGGGCATGCTAAATGGATTTAGGTTCTGCGGAGTAGAAATTTAGATCGTTTAATATCCGGAACACGATCTACCGGTAATTTCCACAATCAGTAGTAATGTGGAAGTAATTAACTTTTTATACTTTTAGTAGTTTCGAATACAATAGTTGAGAAAACTTTCACTCTTAGATACAAGAAAAGTAATAGGCATCTTTTTTTCAGAAAACATCACTTTCATTCTGGCCGTCCTTCTCATTTTTTCCTGGTTCATCATTGTTGATTCAAGACATAAATATTAGATGTTTCTATTTTTGAAAAAAAAACTTACTTGAAGTAATTTAGTAGCAAATTAATAAAAAGAATACACAAATGAATATATTTTTTCATTAATTTCTACAGAAATTTTAATATTTATTAACATTGTCAATAATTTTCACAAATTTCCATTCATGAGATAAAACATGAAACTGCTTATAATTTTAAACTTATGAAACGTTCAATCAAACTTTACCAAACAATATTTTATACGATTTAAATTTTAATATTAAAATATAAACTAACAACGAAAAGTGTAATAAGGAAATATAAAGAAAAATATATAAATACGAGGATGATTCGAAAAGCTAAATATATATATGCAAAGGTCACTTTCGTTCTTCGATCGAAATCTCCGAATGACGCTTATTGCGCACCGATTTCCGCCTGAACAACCATTCATCCAATTGAATAGACCTTCTTTATGCTTTCCAGTATTTCAATAAATTGGAATAGCAGCAGAGTTAATATTAGACTGTTCTCTGTTAATGTTATATATTTAGGAAGTTGTTGGTATTCATTTATATTGGTATAGTGGAACCTCGCTTACCGAGCATTTTGCTTAACGAGTAAAATGAATTGTAAGAAAAATGACTCGCTTGGCGAGCGACGTTTCGCATAACGAGTGACGATAAGAAGAGAAGTCTGGGATTGCGCGCTTGCTACATCATTTTTTTAAACTTGTGTACACATATTTTGTGTATTTTTGAATATGTTTCACTATACGAGTAAAAATCCAGAAATTTTGGAACGGATTAAACTCGTATTTCAGTTTTAAATAAAATCTACGCACATATTATAAGAAAACAATCTGCAGATTCGCAAAAATATATATGGATTTAGTATAGGTACATGAAATGCATCATAAAACTTATTTTCAAGTGAGAATAGAAGTATATATCTTTAAATTTATTTTTATTATAAATTTATCTCAGATTTTTTATAGACCAAAGAAAATCGTATAATTGAAACTAACATAAACTATATTTAGAATTGATTTTATTGCTGGATTATTTTCTAACATGAGAAATGTTTCATTAAATAATGCGATTTCTTTCATTTCCACGAGTTCTAATTCAAAATCAAAACATGGATTTGTTTTAAAATATTCTAATTTATGACCATACTTATGACTAACCGCGTGTTTAGAACTCCTGAGTGAAATGAACTAAATTGGTCATATATATTAAAATTATTTCTTTTGAAATATAAATATGTGTTTTTCAATTTCTGTAGAAATTAAAGTATATATTCCAGTAATAGTCAGCAAATTCAGGGGAACTGAATAATAAAAATAAACACTTTACATTTACGAAAGATTTGAACTAAAAATTTACTTTATAATAAAATTATTGCAAATTTTAAAATTATTTTTCGATATGTATTTTTCACTTTATGTATGTATAAATATCATTTAAATAAATCCGAATATTTTACATAAATATTCCAGGCAGATATCTTAAGTCTTTTGGCCAGAAGATTATTGTGTTTAAATAAAGAACTTCTGAAATTGAATTTAAACATATTTATATCATTTTCGCTCAATGTTTAAAGTTTTTCCAATAAATAGACTATACTAAACTTTTAATATTGTTGTTTGTCTATTAAAAATATGCAATAGTTATATAAAAACAACATATTTATGTTATTTATTGCACGTTGTTAAACGTAGAAGATACTTTGCATACGAAAGAACGGATCACAATTTAATTCGCATTTGACTCGCAATGAAATTGCATTATGTATATTTCGCCTTCTTCTCACTAATTCAATTGCAGTTACGCAACGCGGATCACCGATGCGATGAATATAATTTGGATTTGCATAACGTTAAATAATAAAGTGGAAAAAATGTCAGTTGAGAAAGCAACGTCGAGCGGCAATAAAATAATAATTTGAGAAGGAAAAAAAAAAGTTTAGTAAACAATAAACGCGTCCTAATTTATATTCACTTTGTACGTCCATATATTCCGATATTCTCTTATTGATGTGGTCAGATCTGGTTGTTAGTTGCCACAGATAATGTTGCAACGATCGGAAATCGTTTATCTTTAGGAAACCGCAATGTTATGGGATTAATAAATAAGAAGCTCGGCGTGCTTCTCCTCCTCCAGATTTCATCTAACCTGAATCAATAACAACGTGCCGGAGTTACTTCGAAGAGGCACTAAAATGTTGATGATATAATGCATTGATTCTTTGAATATTAGACGAAGTCTCGTACATTTTAATGATAGCTATATTTTGTAACGCGTCTCCCCTTCTCTCTGACCACGTGCGACTGCGAAAATCACGGTTTCGGTCTATTCATTTATTCTATGTGCATCTGACGATATTGCATTTCGGTATTGAATTGAAATGCGTTTATTTCTGCTCCTATCGATTAATCAAATGAAATATAAATGGCACACGTCGTGCCAATTCTGTCGTAGCTTCCAATATTATACAATGTATATTATTTAAAACTAAATCCATGTACGTTGATGAAATTTTATGCATGAATAATAATTCATAAATGTGTTTTCGAAATAAATATTAACTCAAAATTATTGTTACTATATCATTTCAATCTATTAGTACTTCATTTACATTCAGTATTTCCTCAAATTTTATAATATATTTATTAAAATTAATCAAGCATAACTCGGTCAAAAATTTGAGACTGTTGCACCATTTTACAATAGCGGACCAGTCAAATATACAGTTAAGAACATGTTTTGAAATAAGAATCTATAAGGTAATGATCATTTACATATATATATATATATGGAGTATCAAAAAACAATGTTTTGAATAGCACGGAACCAATTAACCGTGTTGTTCAAGAGTTGACGATACATTATTTTATAAAACAAAACATATTTGCAATCAATTTCTTTCTATTTCATCCTTATTAACTAGATTATAATATTTATTTGTTAATATTTTAATTGTTCCTATTCCTGTTTTTCAGACAGGAGTGTCTTTCTATATTCTATGTATATGTACATATATTTAGCGATATATCACATCTACCAGCTTTTTTGGTAAATGTGACTTACATTTACCCACCATTTCTGGAAAATGAGTACATATATCTAATGATGTTGGTAAAGTTACGTTAACATTTTTTATCTATTCATGATATACCAAATATTGAAGTATCAGTAAGAAAGGTTATTCCGAAGGAGTATGTAACTGGAGGGCAAGGATTTAAGAAATGCAACTGCAAAAAATGTAGTTGTAAAGTAGCTAAAGTTATGTGCAATTCAAAGTATCATTATAACACTCCTTGCTGTAATAAGCCAACCAAAATGGTAAATGTGTATACTAAATTTTAGTCGACATTAATAAAAAATATTTATGTAATCACAACAATAAAATAAAATATTAACTGGGAAATTGGGAAACTATTCCTACAGTTCAAAAGTTATATCGATAATTTAACAATAATATAAAGATAAAAGTAATTCTTTTTAAAAATGTTGTTTCCGCGTGTAAAGTTTGAAAATATTACTAATAAATAAAAATATAGTTTTGAATCTTAAGGCTATTAAATGTATAATAAGACTTTATTAATATTATACATAATTAATAGTAATCTTAATAAATTATAAAATTTGAATAATTATACAACAAATAGGAAAGTGTGGGTCGATGACCTTTCTATCTAGACGTAAACATCATTTAGTTTAGTTTTTATTAACGATTGTGTGGGTTGTATGCAATTTTTTGTTGTAAATTATTTACTAATAATAATTTATTGGTAAGATAAAAATGAACATAAATTGAAAATAAATATAAATTGTAACATAACAAATATCAATAATAAATAAATAAGCATAAATAAACATAAATTATAAAGCTTAGGAAAGAAAGAAAACAACAATTTATTATTTTAGTTAGGTTCAACATCCAAAAAGTGCAACGATTAAAATGTCTATTATTGGAGATTTCATAACCAAAGAGATAAAATGTAATAAGTTCATCTCTTTCGAAATACTAAGATTATCAGAATTACAAAGAAATTCACTTATAATGCTTAAAAGCATTTTAATAAATTATTCTGTGCTATTATTGAGAAACAAAACTATATATACAAAATATTAGTCTATTTAAAGAAACAACCTATTTATGAAATTAAGAGTTTAATATTGTAAATAAATAATGTGCTGCTCATAACTATCTACACTGATGATATAATACTTTTTAGGAAGGTTAACTAATTACCTCATGTTTAGAATATTTATGAATATCAACTAAAGTAAGTTTAAATAAAAATATTCTAATATTTTGTGCACAAAACAGAATAGAAAAAAATAAAATTAATTAATAATTGTTAAAATTAAAATATATTTTTTAATTCTTATAATTATACGTGATTATATAACACGAAAGATACTCATACCATTTCTAAGTGTGACCCGTTTTACGATTGATAGATTGCAGAAAAACAAAATACTGAATTTAAAAGACATAAACAAGAACATTTCTCAACGAAAAACAAACTCGTAACACTTTCGCTGTAATTTTTTTGTTAATAAAAAAAACTGCTTCAATTAGTGTAACATTAATACACCAATATAAGCATTTTACGGATTCACTATAGTCCGGTTTAAACATTTCAAAACAAACTAAATTTTAATTGAACAAAATAAAAATATATTTTAAAAAATTAATAATTATCGTGTTTTGCTTTACATAGAATATTTTTGTGCGGTTTATTTTTTAGTTTCTTGATTAGTCCAGGATGTTGTCAAATCTTAATTAAATTTGATATAAATATATGATTTTATAGTTCTATATTATTATTTATATCGTTACTTTAACTACTCATATTATCCAAAATCAGTTAAAAATAAGATATTTTGCACATGATTTTAAGAGCACGATAACGATTTAAGAGTCCGATATTCAAATATGCTTTCATATGTATTCAATGATAATTGTATGCAAATAAATTAAAGAATTGTGGGTTCGATCACGTCTGAAATTTACATTAACAGCAATAGGAAACATTTGTACAACAATTGTTTTAATGCGTTGCATGCACGTCACTTTGTTATTTATGTTTACGACAAATAAATTCTTGTAATTGTGCAATTCAAAATATTTAACTTAAATGGAAATATACTTTTATTCCATTAACTCATTTCAGATTGAAGCAACAATTATTTTTGTTTGTATGTTGCATAATTATTCATCTTCTAAACGTTGTGATTTAACAGATCATCTGTAGTATTATATTGTAGACCGGTTTATCACAGATACAAATATATCAATAGTCGAATAGTCCGACTTTTATCAGTGCGGATACACTTTTTAATTGAATAAAATAAATACTAAAATATTAATACTTAACTTCATCGATTCCGGTTTCAATCAGTCCGGGATATTAGCTAATCCAATTACGCAGACTGTACCCGAAGGTATAAATTTATATTATGTTTTGTCTTTGAAGCAAATATTATATTTATAAAAATAGTGACATCCTTACTTTATAGTCCACTAAGGTTTGGCGTTTCCTGATTTGTGTTCATGATTAAGTGGAGGTCATTTTATTTTTATTTATTTATATATAAAATGAAGTATCTAAACTGTTTACAAAGATGGATCTGAGAAACACCTGCGTAAAAAGAATATTATTCTTTGAAATCATAAATGAAACATAGTTTATTGAATTACAATTTCTCTAAATCGAGTATCTAAATTAATCATCGACGCACTGGACATAAATCGATGGTGTAGAAATACAGACGGCATTTCTGAACACTATACTGGACTACTTTGTAATATAATAGTCTACCTAGTTATACAATCTTACGGATTTCTATTTTTTCTATACAAAGTTGCAAGACTAGAGATCTGCATTTTACAACTATGGAAATGTTCTTGGCTTATCCATTAAGTTTATCTGGGCATCAGATTTATCGATAGTTTCTACATTTACAAATGACTTCCATTGTATAATCATCCAAATAAAACCACAAATAGTTGTAATTAGTTACTTACTAAATAGAATAATTTTCATATTTAAAACAATATTAAACCCACAAAAAATTTAAAATTATTAACAAAAAAGTAGTAAGAAAATAAGTACACATTGCATTAGTTTAACATTACAATTTAGATTTGCATATACTTACTTATATCTACGGCCTTATTTCTGCCACCCATTCTGTGCTTATTGAATACACACAATGGATTTTATTGTTGGTGAGCTTCGAACTTGTCACCTTTTGTAAAAAAAAACATATGATCATAAGAAAATTTGCAATAATTATAAAATAATTAAAGTTATTTCTTAGAAATATCATTAAAAGACTTAATCAATACTATAAGGACGATAGTACATTTTCTATCCTTTATAAAATAACAAATCATTAAAATTAAATTCATCTTTGTTTTTTTTTCTTTAAGTCTGAAGTCTAGACTATCGATACAAAAAAATCTAAATACATTATTGCATCCGAAACAGGAATATATTCAATAATATTCAAATTAATTACGAATATAAATTAGAAAATGAATGTATGAATTCGAGACAAAATTATTTATGGAACATCGACGTATTTCATGGGCTACAATTTAATGTAATTATATTTGTACATTAATTAAATATTATTAATTAATGTACAAATTATTTATATTTAAACATATAATTATAATATGAAAATACTTTTTACTATAAATTATTAATTAATCAAATTTATTACGAATATAAATCAGCAAAATAATTATTGACAACACAATGTAATGAAACATCGACGTATTTTATGTACTTTAAATTTATGTAATTATATTTTGTATAATAATTTATTAATATTCAAATTAAATTTTTCATTTTTTATACAGTCATACCTCGATTAACGAATGGGATGTGTTCATCGATATTATATAATTTTAAAAAAAAATCGTTTTCAGAAGTGAAAATACTATAGCCAGAATCTTTCGTAAAGTAGATGTAATGCTTTCTCGAAAAAGAATTATTAAATAAACAATCAACTTACTTATCTGAAATCTTAAAATATGACTTTAAAGTTGATTAATTGTATTTTCTTCTTCTCTTTTCTTTAACAATTGATTACACGGAGTTACTGCATTTAACAATGATCGCTTAACAATGACATTTAATTAAGAAAAAAAAAACATTTTCAATGTCATTTAAGCATCTTTTTAAACGGTGGCAATCGAAATCCCGACAACAATAATAATTGTAGGGGAGTTTCTTAAAAATATTTTTTTGCGAATTAATAATATAATTGTTAAGGTTTATTATGAATAAGCCCTATATCAAATAATAAAAGATACTGTCGGGATTTTGATACTGTTGGGATTATGGTTGTCGGGATTTTGATAGTGTCGGGAGTATTGATACAGTCGGGATTTCGATATAGACTCCTTTTTAAATTAACAACCAGGCATTTAAAATATACATGCTTTCTCCAGAAACTTTTTTATTTGTCTTCATTTTCTCTCATACTTCGTTGCTAATAATACGTTCTAACATGAAGTGTATGTAGATATTTTCGAAACTTATTGATTGAGCCGTCTGTAGAACTTCATTACAAATTACAAAGTAGTTTTACTAAATGGGGCTGGAAATTGTGGACTTCGTTATATCATAGCTTCGTTCACCGAAGTATGACTATATATATACATCTTAATTGGTTGTCAAAATAGATTTTTAGCATAGATTGATAATTTAAATAATAATAACAATATATTAATTTAAGATAAACAATTAAAGTATATGAAAATCATATTGTCTGAGAATATACGGCGTATTATAAGAATATCTATGTGTTAAATATTATTAATTAAGATGTGATGTGTGTTTATTTTACTATATTAATTATCGCATAAATTAATTTTAATAACTCGATAATTTGATTTGACTCTTTACTTTTTTTTCTAGAACAGAATAACAACTTGATGATAATTTAATTTAAGATAAACAATGGATGAAACGCATAGGAATGCGAAAACGTTACAATTGTACCAATTTAGAATGTGGTGTGCGAATTGGCATACGAATGGGAAATACTTTCAAAAATTAAACCTCCTTTAAACGACAGCCCAAATATTCGAAACAAGTGTCGAAACGCTCATGACCCACAATCAATTTTGAACTACAAATTGCATAACCGTTATTTCACGTTGTTGTTTTTATATATATATACTTTATTAATGCAACCTAACGAAAATAAACAAGAGACAAGCACATCCGGACCACTTGCATTGTTTTTAATTAATATGATGAACTGGAAACATAGAAAAGGTCTGTGCTTTCATTTTATGTAATTTTAAAATAATTAACAAACGTAAATGCTTTGTGCTTAAAAAATACAAAAAAAAACTTTATACAAGTAAATTATAAAATAGAATGTCATATAACATAAATACACAAACCTAAATACAAAGAGAATGTCTGTTTTTATTATTTAATTTCTCAAATTGAAGTAATATCCCTTTCAATTACATCAATACGTCGCATTATGCGATAATACGGATTGATTAAAACCAGACTGATCGAAACGCACAAAAGAAGTGTTGACTGCAAAAAAAAAATTGCGTATCATTATTTTTAGATTTCTCAATCAAAATGTAATTATTTCTGAAATTTTCAAATTTGACTAATCTGGACTAATCGAAACCGCACTATGTAAAATATTACAGTACTGTTGTTACGTAATATTCAATAGCTGTTATTTGTTAAAGTCGATAACATAATCTGCTTCACTAATTATTATTAACGAAGCCATTCGATTTGCATTTGGAACTAATAATTAATTAGTAGAATGCAAATATATAATTTACTAAATATATGAAGAGATATTTTGACGGAAGCATATGTTGATCATTGCGTAATATGTTGTCATATTTGATGATGGTAAATTACGAAAGTGATATCGATTGCGCACTGATTAACTTCCAAATTAAATAACAAATTTACTCTGCTGTCAACATTATGATTTATGAAATGTAATTATCATATTCTAAAGACAAAATATAAAAATATATATTAATAATTATGTAATTCGCTTATCTAAATATGATTTTTAATATATTCTAATAAAAAAAAGTTTATAAAAATGTTCTTATGAATAAAATTCTAAAAGCTCTAACTTGTTACAAGGAGATATGTAGTAATAAAAAATTAACTGTCCAAAAAAAAATCATAATTTCTGTTGATAATGATCTGTTTTTGTTGTATTTGTTTCTTTTGTCGTTTTTTATTAAATAATTGTGATGTCTACATTGAAAAGTATTTGTAGGTAAGTATTTTGTTTATTTTAATCTATTTTTTCAAATGTATGCAGTCAATAATACATCATTTAACATATACAAAATTAAAAACCATGATAAAGTGTGGTAAGATAAGTATATTTAGAAATTTTTTAAATTCCCCCGACTTACAAACAAATTCGACTTACGAACAACTCTTTGGAACGGAACTAGTTCGTAAATCGGGGGATACGTGTATTGTGAAAAGATTGTGAAACACAGCTCTTTAGAGTATTCCATTTTAAAAGTCATCAAAATACCAAATCAATCCAAATGACTGAAATAAGGTCTAAGAAATAAAAATTTCAATGATCAGATTTTCAACATTGTTCTTTAATATAACAACAGTTAAATTTGTCAGCCAGCAGTAAATTATACTCAATACCAATACAAAACTAATTGCTTGAATATTTTGTAAATAAATATTGTATACAAGACTTTGTATTAATAAAGTATGATATTCGAGCACAAAATAAAAATACAATAATCCACGTACTTTGATTACGCATCGAATGACCAAAGTGTGTAGATACTAAACTTGTAAATGTATGATTTCAAAATGAAATGCTTCTTGTTTCAATGCCGTTAGTCACCGCATTCATTTGGTATTTATTGTTTTGTTCGATCAATGTCGGTTATTTATAAACTCTAGGATGTGTAACAAATTTAAAAAGGAAATAAATGCAGGCAATGCGACTTTCATGAGCCTTTCAATGCGCTAAATATTTTACTTTACAAAATCCGACTCATTCCACTCGTATATTATTGCTTCTAATTGATTATTCGACTTTAGCTGAACACGATATTTCAATCAAATGACAATTTTATACATTCTTTCTATAGATTTTTTTACATTAATCAATTTAAAATACTTAAACAGAATAAGAAAATAAATGATTTTACAATTATATTATAGTTGCTTAAATTATATAATTCAGATTTTAGATATAAATTATGTATTATGTATTATGTATAAATAATTATTGTTCCAAAGAACAAACAACCAAAGTCTTTCTGCTAAATTTAAACAAATTATTGTGTGATAAACATATTTTGTCGTGTGCTCGCTGACTAATTTCAAGTTTATAGATCTTTATTATCTAGCCTCACGTCCTTACTTATCGGTTCATTGGGTATTGCATAATATTACCATTTTACACAGATTAATTGTATAATTTAAATTGATTTCAAGTACATGGATATTTCTTTAAAAATAACATGCAAAGAGCAGAAATATGCTTTTTCGTTTATTTTTCTTTCAACATTAATGAAAAAGAAATATTCTATTGTTATATTTTTATATAATAACTTTTATATACAATGTTATTATTTCTTTTGAGATTACATTTTTTCTGATATAGATTCATTTATTATAAACATAATTCTCTTTAATACATATTTAAAAAATATTTAAATTTTAAATGTTTAGCCTATGTTTAAAACATGATTATATTCAATTAAATTTCAGTAATCTTACTATATTTTAGTTTCTCATAGTTTGCATTCTTTAATATCTTAAAGGTTGATGTCACTTGAGGTAATTACTTGCTTTATGGATATTTTCCTTAAGAAATTCTCTAAATATATTATATACACGTCTATACAATATCATCTACAAAATTTCTTTCTTTTATTTCCTTTTTTTATTTCAGAGAAAGTATATACATTTTTGGGAATAGAAATTACAATGAAAACTAAACTAATTGGTAATATGATTCACTTGAACTTCTATTCAAATCCAGATATAAATTGTGATAATATATTACGCCATAAATCATGCGTATATGATAACGTGTAATTACAGAAAACTGATAATGAGATCGACGTCACCGATTTATTTTGCATGCGCGCAAATTAGAAGCAATTTCTCAAGATGTGGGATAACTACAGTTATCTGAAACCATATGCATCACCCACTTTCCAACTGCCTCGTTTCTTTTCTCACATCCTCATCTCTTAAATAATGCCAACGCAGTAATATTCTTCATCTCGTTTCTGCTTTCCGTGCCTCCAAGTCGCAGTTTGAAGGAGTTTTATTTAATTATACGCTTCAGGATAGAAGCCGGAAAAGAACTCGAATAGATTTGAGGATTATCATTTTTTGCTGAATGTTAGATGAAATAAGAATTAAACATCGCGTTGTAATAACAAAAAGATACAAGAAAAAAATAAAGTTTATAAAAGATGTAAATTCAAGTTGGAATTGCAGATGACGTTTATCTTCTGCTTCTTAGCTTACCGTTATATTCAAATATACCGGTCATATTTAATTAATATAGTAAGCTACGTTCTCAGATCAAACTGCACCTAATATAAATCTTCCACATTCTGCTGAAATTGTCTTTAAATTCTTTCATTATTTACTGAAATAATTATTTTAAAAGATTAACATATGAACAAGATTGTATTACGTAACTTTAATACATTGGTATTCCATCGGATTAATTAAAACTTATAATAATTAATAATCATTATTTTAAATCTTGCCATAAATTATCATCGATATAAAATTATATTTAAACTATTAAGTAATATGAATTATATTCCATACGATTATTATGCATCAGTTTGTTTTCCATCGGTATAATAGTATGATGTGACAGTTATCTCTTCACTGAACTTAGAAGCAATCCTATAACATGATCTAAGTTTATATTGACAACTGGACGTGAGCTCAATTTCAGATATTTTTTGGTCTAAAATTATTTAGTGTCCATCGATAAACCACTTATTGTATCAAATTTCTTTCAACTGTTTATTTATATGTATGTTATATCAAAATACTACTAAAACGATAGATTTCAGATAAATAATGAAATACAAATATTATTATTGCATTTTTCAGTCTATTAGTTGATATTAAAATAAATTCTAAAGTTAATTGTTTGTAGTTGATTATAAATAAATTAATTTCAGCTTAATTACAATGTTCTAAGAATTATTATGTACCGTTCTGTATAAACTGTTAAATTAGAGCAATAAAATTATATTTCTAATATTAAGTGTCTTCGCGTTCTATTTAATTACACTATAATCATGAATTTTAATTGGAACATCGAATAATTTAATTATAGATAAAATTATGACTTTTCCATTGAGCTTACTACCAGGTTTGTAATGCAGTGGAACTTCGCTTAACGAACAAAATAAATTGTAAGCAAAATGGAACGCATTATATGGGGAAAATTGTTTCACTATACGAGTAAAAATACGGAAATTTTGGAACGGATTATTCTCGTTAAGCGAGGTTCCACTGTATTTGTAATTCTCCTGTAATAAAGTATTAAATTTAAAAATAAAAATTCTGATTAAAAAATGTAAATTGTAATAAATTCAATAAATAGTCCCAATCCAAATGTCAAAAGATCATACAGGTATAAATTGCATTATAATAATAGAAAATATTGGTGCATATAGTGTAGATAGAAAATATAGAAAATTTTAAACTTATAGTAATATTTCAATTTACATTATCTATGAAACGCCTCTGCACTTTATTTAAATCATAAATACTTAATCGTTAATAGTAAATAACGGTGATGTATTAAAGACTTAGACTTCTACTTCCGCAGTTCCTCAAGGTTCGATCTTAGATTCTAACAATTTATGTCTTTTCTATGGTATTAATGTGTCCGGTAACGATAGTAGAAAAGATATGAAATTGAAATATTCAAACTGATCCGAATCCTGTGCATTCATTAACGGATTACTAAAATATCCATGAACTTGTCCGCCGTTGCCGCAACCGCCTCTCAGCAATAAACCGGTCGTAATAATTATTTTGCAAATCGAGCGTCGCTAGCGACATTCATGCAAAACAGCCGATAATTATTTTCGCTGGATAATTCGAAAGTTCCGGATTGCCGGACAAAAAGAATAAAAAAAAACTAAATAAATAAAAATAAAACATGCGGAAGTCAGTTCGATTGTTTGTTAAATAATAGTCCGTGATTTGTTTCCCACTCCTGCATTTCCTTCGAACAGGAAGAAGGATTTTGCGTTCAAGAACACGATGGTACGGAACAAAATTAAATGCGAAGGAAGAAAAAATATACCGGAATGTGGCAACGCCGACGTAACATTTGTTTATTTACGAGTACGAAAATAAAGAAGTCGGAAAACGAAATTCATTTGCGAAAAAAAAAAGAGAACGAGTTTCGCGGTCGCAGTTTACATTCGAGAGAAACGCCTTCGGCTATGCAAAAATAAATTTCTCGATATTCACTTCCCAGTTCATTGATTTTTTTTGCATCTTCCATTTCCGGATATGATTTTACAGTGTTAAAAAGACATATGCAACAATCTCATAATCAAAAACATTAATTAATAAATTAATTAGCTATTTGGCGAATATGCCAAATAAAATGTGAATAACGCATATGTTTAATAAGCTGAAAAAATTCACCAATTTAAGAATTATAAAAATAAATTCTAAAAAAATAGTAAACAAAATTATTTGTTTATACATAATCGTTTGATCGTTTTATTTTCCCTTGTACAGTTAAGTTTCCTTTTTTGTGGTTTTAATGTCCTCGATTCACACAGTGCGTTTTTTTTTAAGAACCAATTAACCGCACTATGCGAGATATTGTTGTATTAACGAATTTAGTTTGTAATAAATTTAATAATATGTAATAAAACTAATAATAACTTTAAAAAAATCCTGAATTTCTAGACCTAACATTTCTAAACAACTGAGTCAACTGAATCAACATTATCAAGAGATTATTCCTCTTTCCTGGACATTTTTTAGAAAATTATAATAATGCATCAATAGGCATGTTTAGGGCGTTGAGACAATGCGTGTCCCACCGCATGCGTTAAATAGAAGGAACTATAAGTATTTCATCTGTATACTCTCTATTAAGTATTTATAACAGTTGTGAGGATTCCAGACGTACACACATTCAAAATGTTTCTTATGCAAACGCAAATCTGAAAAAATATAAGTTTTCGCAATGAAACTATGCTTTCCTTTTCTTAAATATTGATACATTTTCTTTAAGAAATTATATTGAAATCAAGTAAAGTACAAAGCTTAATAGTAATATCGTTACTCGCAATTTTTTATAATTTATCCAACAAAGAATAAAAAAAAGTGTAATAGTTGCAGTGTTGTAACATATGTCGGATCCTTGAAAAACAATGAAACTAAGAAGTATTTAATTAATTGTCGTCAATAACCGTTACTTATTACAGACGATTAAGCAAGATTTATCTAAAAAGATTCAAAAATTCCATAAGCTTTCAACATACCCAAGATAACCTCGCGTTCAACTCTATAAAAACACCTGGTAAAAATCAGTGTAAATTATATGAGTTTGACCTTGATAATATATCCGTTTAATGATTCCTTAGAAAACCATGTTTATACGCAACATTAAAAGTGATTGATTTTAATGCAAAAATTGATATAATAACTCATATCAATAATCGATTTTTTATGGAAAAAAAAAGTTATATTCGAATTCTAATAAAATTTATTAAATTTCTACATACAGTTAAAACATAATTAAAAAATACGAACAATAACACGCGTGTGTTTAATTTGACCACTTACAACGATAAAGTGGTTCGTAAATATTATGATAAGATGAGAATATTTGAAAAATTCAATAGAAGATATCACGCGTGAGCAAATCAGAAAATGAAGAGAATTTATTTTTTATTTTATTTCTAAGACTGTGTAGTAGTTGATTAGATACAGGAAAAATATGTTTGAACTGGTGATAAACAATTTCACTGCATCTTTGATCATTTATAAATATTCCATTCGCTGAGTTCCGCTTTCAATATTATTCACACGCACCAACAAACTTATATATTTTGAAAACATGATTTATATAATTCAAAACTTACTACTGTCTCTAATTCTATAAAAAAAAATGTGTTACAATTAAGCAAGGTTCTACTGTAGTTCCTTAACACATTGACTAAGACTAATTCAAAATAGATATTCAACTTACGAGATTAATTCTTATTATTATTATGGGGTGGGAGTTCATTGGGAGTAAGGCTTTACTTATATCAATGATTAAGCGTTCATAAGGAACTTACATTTGTTTATATGAAACAAGAGTATAGATTATTATTCTTATATGTTTATGAAAGTACTTGAATTCTGAGTATTCAAAGAGGTATCCACATTCCTACGTATCGATAGGATTGTTTTTGCATGGCCCCCTTTGTTTATATTAAAGTGTCCCCAGATCGATACACTCGACGGAGGTTTATACTTATGTATTTTATGTATTTGTTTATTTAACAATGCGTAACATCTAAAATACTTCATGGATTTCTCTTTAACATGTTTGTTTCTATAATCTAATAATAAGTACATTAAAACGCCGATTATCCGGGACTCAATTTATCGTAGTTCGGATTAACTGTGGTAGCAGATGTCTTAGTTTTTACATATTTTTTAAGCTAAACAATAAAATTATCTCCGCAAATCTGACTTTTAATTAATAATTTTACAAGGAAAATAATAAAAAATTACAGATTACCCTTTAAGAAGATTAAAAATGTGTAAAACCGATGTTTGTATTTACCGTGTTTTTAATTATCCGTGCTTTGTTCCCGAATTGTCAGGGATAATGGTGGTTTTACTGTATATTATTAATTTCATATAAATATCTCATTTTCTATTTATTTAAATCATTATTTCCTTATTAAAAACTCTATGTTTAGCTCTTTTTTTATTTTTGTTAATATTATTGTTCTTCTCACTGCACAGATAAGAGCAAAAACATCTGTAAATGTAACCTTGAACTCGATGAAATTTTGCATATTTAGTTATTGCTGCTCTTAAACTATAATAAAGATAAGGAATTTATTGGCATCACTAACATAAATGTTAACTTGACAACAGAATTCCTGGCCAATCGTATTCATTTTAATAGAAACGTTATACAACGGACTGCTTTTTTTCTGTTTGTTTTTATGTGACCCATGCATTATTTATAGTGTGTTTTGTATTTTAGCATTCCATAAATATGGGGATTACTGACATTGAGTGGGTAAAAACAAAACACTGCTTGTGGTCCATTTCAATGTAGAAACTAAAACGAAAAAATACTTTTACTCGCATATTTTGTTCACCGCCTCGAACGTATACATAATGTAATTTTCAATAGAAATAATACAAAAAAAAACATATCCGACGCAAAATGAATTATTCGAGAAGGATTAACGAAAATCGTGATGTTGAAATATATAAATTATATTATATATTTGTATAAATCAATTTGTAATTGAACCTTGAAGAAATGAAAGCTTCAATATTATTATATTTTTTTAACATTAATTCCCAATTATCTCTGCAGCCATAAAATGAAAGTAAATTAAATAAAATGTTTGATAATAAATTACAATTCATATATGTAATTCTTAGTGAATTTGAGTTATGTTTTTATAAGTTATTTCAGTTCAGAGTTTAAAACCCTGTTCTAGCTAATTCTCTTAGAGAGAGAGTAATAAAGTTGAAATATTAGTAGTTGGCATTGAGCATCGATCACCAATTTAATTATTATTCCCAGCTACATCAGTAAATTACAAATATTTATTTTTTTATAAAAAAATGTAGATACAATAAGAATTTCTATATTTTACAATAAATTGAACATTTTAGATAATCAAAATACAAACGTGAAAACAGATCCGAATATTCAAAATAAGTAACGACATTATTCGCATGCAAACGAATTCGAAAATGGGAGAAAATAAAAATGTAATGTGCATCACGTGCCGCAGATAACAGTAATTATGTTCAAATACACGATGTTCAATTTCGACGCATGCGGTATGAGTAATGAATTTGTATTACTTAGTGAGAGAACGAAATGGAATTCCTTGTTATCATCCTCTAAATTGCGGAAGACAATTAAAATGTATGTAAATTAATCGAAAAACAATGCGTTTCCCAGGTATTTAAACGAAACCCATTTTTTAATTATGTAATACTGTTTCTGTCTCATCATACTTTATATAAAAATAATTTTGCATTGCATTTTTGATATTTTATTATTATTTTATCTGATGTTTTTGATACACTTCGTATACTTCAGTTAATGCGTTTGGTAGCAATTTCCAAGAATTTAACAAACACACCTTGTAAATGAAATTTAAAAAACCTTTATTCATTTATATATATTATATTAACTTACTATATATTTTCTTCAAATTGTTTTCTCAAAAAGGTATAAATAGTAAGATTTTGTTTGTATTATATGTAATATATTTTACTATAAATATGTCTTTATAAATCAGCTTTTTTCTACATAAATCTGATGTTACATGACACAGTTCATAGGTTTCTGTTTATGTGGAGCAATTTCCATGTCGACTTCGTTGAAAATCTAGCACCCCTGAGAGAAATGCGTGTTTTATTGAATCACCGGAGAAATACACACCATGTAAATAAAATTTAAATAATCCTCTTTTTTATTTCCTTCCTTATAATGAATACAGTGTATTTTCTACGAGTGCTAAAAGCATTCTTCAGTTGCTGAAGGGAGCTAATGCGACTATGTCGCATAAATTTCGCTTTTCAACGAAGAAAGAAATACGAAGATTCCTCATCAAAGCGACCATAAATCCGGATGATTCATTAATATTTAAACAAAAATCTGCTCTCCAGATATATACCACCGGCATAAAAAGGTTAACGTTCACGCTCTATTTGAATCCGTTTATTTCCAGAAATAAGAATTCAAGTACTCCAGCACAATCAACGATTTCGCTTTAAAAAAGGAAACTACCAGTTTTTCCTTCTTCTTCGTCAATTTTATTTTATGTATATATAGCTTTATGAAGATGAGTATAACGAGAAGGTCATGATTACAGAAAGATCTCAATGATCACAGTAAACAAGACGATCTCCACAGGCAAGGCCCTTTCCATACCCGAAGTCCAAGTGTAACATTTTTTTTTTGTAGGAAAAACACAATTAAACGTTTGGATAACCTTGCAAGATTTGGTAACTGGTATCACAGAGAATAAATTACACAAATTTAAACTGCGTGTTGTTCAAATGAAAAAGGCCGACCGGTTGTTGATATTACGAATTACTTCCTAAACTTGTCCGTGTATTTCATTGACGATGGTTCACTTTTTTTTGTATATGTAACTTCCTTTTTGCGCAGACGATGTTTACGTATATTTCCTGCACCGTTCCTCGTGCGCGCGTTGCGTAACATTTGCTCGAGCTGTATTTTATGAATATTGTATTTGGTTTACTGGAATAGCTCTTATGGTAAATAGGAATCGGAACGGTGGGGAAAAATAAAGGGCAAAAAAAAGAGATGGAATAAATTTGTATTGATATACGGATCCGCTGGGATCGGATTCTGCCGAAGAAGGCTTTAATCCGGTGATGACGTAACGCGTTGGCATTAACTGTGTTAAATGGGAATCAATCGTGTCGGGTGAAAGGATTGACCTGAAGAACACCTTACTTTCTTTGCTAGCTGCGGAGACGTTCGGTTTACGCGTGTCCGGACATCAAAATACGTTATTTAAAATACCTGCACTCTATTTAATTAGAGCACGTCTAAATCTCTTTTAATGGTGCATTAGGTATATTGGATTATAAATGGGATTACCACAGCCTAACCGACGTTGGTGTCTGGATAAAGTTTCGTAGTTTATACGATATAATATTGTTCTTGTCTCCAATTCAAATATGTGTAATTCCAACTTATCTCACCACAATTCATGTTTAGTTTACATAAACTGATTAAATTATTTGAGAGTTTGTATATTAATATCAAGAATAATTTGTACCCAAAATAACAAAAAAAAGACACTCATTGTTCTAACGCGTAAGTCACAAAGAAATAAAAATATGCTTTTCAGATTTCTTTTTACATTATTAACTTAAATGAAATAATAGAAATATTGATACAAATAACCTAAGTAGTCATGCTTCTCCAGCGAAAAATCACAAATCAAAAAATCTATTTTTTTTATTTGATCAATAAACCTAAGGGTTGTCTTTTAAAGAATAATTTAAGGATTTACCTTGCAAGATTTCATTCTATAATTACCAATTAGATAATTTACTAAAATATATTAGATTACAATGAGACGAAACAAAACACAAATCTAATATCATTATAAGTAATTGCCTTCGAATAAGACTCGATAAAAAAAACAAGTTACAAAATCATAATTTTTACTTTCTTAAATTCAAACCTTGGCTCCCTAAATTATACGAACAAAATCTAAATGCTATAATTGAAAGCTATTAAAATGTTTTGAATTAATACATACATATAAATCTTGTTTAACTTCATAATATTAGATTACTGCCGATGTTGATAAGGAATATTATATAACGTTGTAATTTATTTTTTCTGTTTTTTTAATGAACTACAGTATAGTACTCGCATAGTCCGGCTTTGATCGAACTAAATTTGAATTGAGCAAAATCTTCTTAATAAATTTAAAAAAAAAACAGTACACATAATTATATTTTATACATAAATAATCATCATTTTTCCTCGATTAATCCGGTTTCAAACAATCCGGGATATTAGAATCACCGATTACCCGGACTATGCGAGGTTTCGCAATAGTGTTTTTCAAAGGACATTATCAAAGATTAAGCAACGACTATTAATAAGATTCATTGATACTCATTGAATATCTATATTACCAAGTGATAGCAATTTGCATGTTAAAAGAGAAATATGAACTTTAGAAAACTTATATAAAATTGTATGTGTTTATTAATAATAAGATATATTTTATTACAATTGACGTAAAATAACCAATAAAAATACATAAAAAAAATCGTTAAAAAGCGATAAGATTTAAGAACAATAAAATATTAAACTAAGTGCAAATTGTTCAAACAAAGTTAATCAAAAACGTTTAAGAAAACATATTTATATGCTTTACTAAATTTGTATTTATTTAAAAAAAAAAATTTCTATAATTTATATATTGTATATAATATAATCTACTATAATATAAATGTTATTATAATAAAATATTTATGAAAAGAGATGTTCTCGTGTGATTTACTAATACTGATTAATTAAAAATGTACCAATTTAAAGATATTTGTAAATTAAATTGTTCTGAGATGAAACTTTTACTTTTTGTGAAGATCGTGTAATAGATTTGATATACGCTTTAAAATTATAAATATATATTATGATGTAAAGTGTGATGAATTGGATGCCAAAAATAAAATTAAATATTTATTCGCTCCGTTGAATACCAAGAATGTAGGTTTAATCGTACATTTAAACAAATTACGTAACTAATTTAAAAAAATATATAAATTATATAAAGACAATTTTAATTAACAAATCTGTTATAAATAGAAAATTTTGTTGAAATTAACTTTACTGAAAATAGTTTTATTTTGAAAACAAAAGTCGATGTGAATACATTTAAAAATTCTTATAAAATGTGTAAATTAAATTTATGTAATTAAAAAATATAATTTAATCGAACAATTGTTTATTATTATATTTTATTGAAAAGAAAAACAATACTCATGTTGTTGCTAATGTATTTTCTATATTTAGACGCAATTTATTTTAATTAATTGATATAAATTATTCAAAAAAAAATTACCAACCTAATTTTTTCACAAAAACAGTCACTGCAATTACTTTTTAAACTTCTAAAAATAAATATGCAACGTCAATTTGGATAATTACAAATATGTATTTAATAAAATATTGACCTTTGCAAATTAAGCTAGTAAAATTTATTAATTTAATTATATTTATATTCTTAAAAAAAAATGAATCTGAAAAGATGCACAAATTTTTAAAGGAAATTGTATTAAATTATCTGAAAATCGGAAAATAAATGTCTCCATGGAAAGATTTAAAATAGAATAAAACAAATAAAGCTTACCCGAAGTATGGATATAAAAACAAACAAGAACTGTCAAAAATCACAACCGAATCCTGAGGAAATTGCAGCAGAATTTTCCTTGTTTTTTTTACGAAGAATACCAAAATTAAATTAAATGTCTTTGATTCTATGTAGAAAACTTTTCAACAACAACAACAAATGCACGGTGCGTGCGTCTGTATATTTACGTACGCCCACGAGGATTGACCACGACTGCAGTAAACAACTGTCGAGGATATACTGACCACACTGACTTACGGAGCACGTTTCAAATGGTGAAACGAGCGGTTTGTATTGTAGCGATAAATATTGAACTTTGATATCACAACATCACACAATATTCTCTGTTCCAACACTTCAAACGAGATATACGAAGCACACATTCCCTCGTGTCTTTTTTTTTATTGAAAAGAACAACAAGCGATTCATATGTATTAATGGAGTTTTAATACCAGAACTCCTCTCCCTACTTCTTTAGCGCTCATTCCTTGACACCAAACTCCGTCTGCTCATCGTAAACATTTCGTCGAAGACTTTCCTTCGATTTCAAAGTTAATGTAAAAGTTGGCACTGTTTACCTGATCCTTCCTCTCTAAATTTATTGAAGCATCTTCCAAAAATAAGATTGCACTTCTATTATTTTATTTACATTCTAATATTCGCTGCATCAAATTGAATACAAAATATTTCATTATAACAGTTCAATGAGCCTTCCGAAGCGGTTTCATAAAACATAATTTTATTACGCAATTAAATGTTTATTAACAACAATATTTATTGCCCGATATGAAATACCAAACATTATACATGATTACAAAGAAGAAGACAGGAGTAAACTATTATTATTAACATACAAACATATATGTTTAATAATAAATTCCGTTTTTATACTACAAACAAACTTAATTTATTACTAAATCTAAGCTGCAATAAATGTATATCTAAATGTTTCATTATGTACGAAATACAAATATATTGTATTTAATTAATTACAATAACTGTAAGAATTTACTTTCTACTATTCTCTATTGTAAATGCAAATACTTTCAATACTCTATTTAAAATACAATATTCTAACATTACAAACCAAAGCAATTCTGACGATCTTTGCAAGCTAACAAAAGTAAGTAATAAAATAAATATGTTTCTTTAGAAAACAGGAGAAAAGCACGTACTGAAAATGAAACATATGCACCCCATATTTGCCCAATGGTGAATTCTGCTTATTACTTTTATCCTTTTATCGAGACTTCGTTCTATTCCCATTTGGTCATAAAGATGTTTAATCTAGGTAAATTTATTTAGAGAAAAATATATCATTAATTAAATTAACAAATTATTAGAATTATATGTATTTGAAGATATTCATTCGAAAGTTATGTTAAATAGTTTTTTCTTTTATGCAAAAAGTTCTTCGTATCCGGTGATAGATTAGTTTTCGCTAATTAATTATTAATTAAATTGGAAATCGTTCAATATATATTATTTAAATACTGACTAATTAAGATATAATTAATTTGATTTAGTTTATAGCAACGATGTTTCTCATTTCGTTAATTCATTACATTTTGTGTATTTTGATGTAATGACCTTAATGTAGATAAACAAAACTATAGATACAATCAGTAAAATATGATAAGTCTGATGCATATCTCTTGAGTGTACATAGAGTTAATACAGTATTTTTTGCGAAACCTAATACTTCAGAATCATAAAAATGTGAGTAAATGGGTTAACGTAGTTTAGATTAGATTAGTCCAATTGAGTAATTCACAGTAATCTGAGCAGCATAGTTACTTTAATTTGTAAGTATTTTATATCAATAATAAAGTTTATGGGTATAATTGTATAATTTTTAACCTATATCTTATCTAATAAGTTACATCATATTTTTAGAATTGTTTTTATTACAAATAAATGTTTTACACATCAATAAACAAGTTGAATAATTTGGAAATAATATATTTTAATGAATATTACGTTTCTAAAACTGTAAATCATGGGGAACTAAGAGAAAATAGAGAACTATAAAAAAATTCTAGTGTAATTAGTGGAAATATTCTTTTAATACTGAATGACGAATGGACGTTGAATGATGTAAATAAAAATGAAAGTGTAGATGAAAATCAGATGGGAATAATAACGCAATGTGTACAAAGATATGCAAGTGTTTGAAAGTTGTCCAACAAACCTACTGATGCGAGGAACCGTAGACCGACGAGATTTAGAAAGAACTATTAAAACAATAGGACACAATTCGGTTGGTTTATAAAATGGGGAAACTTTGACTTATTACCTAAATTATAAAAATAAAACAATAGATAATAAATTATAGTGGTATCAATTTTTAAATGGCAAATAATGTGTTAATTTAATAATTAAATATCAATTTTAAATATATTTTATTAATCAAATATAAAATTTTAATTAAGAAAAAATTAGTATCAATATCTTTGAACTAATATTAAAAATATTTTATAATGTAATATTTGATAAATTAGGTGTATTTTATATATGAATAAATTGTGTACATCTATTAATTAGATATAAAAGAATTATCAAACAAGTATGATTTATAAATTAGTTGAAGCAATATTTATAACTAATTAAAAAAATGTTATAACATATATTTTAAATACGCTTTGCAATGATGATCAAGCATAAGAAGAACTATTGAATATATCGGCCAGGAAGGGCTTTGAAAGTTATCATATTAATAATGCGAAAGATATTTTAATAAGATAATAAACATCCTGCTGTGACTAAAATATGCAACTTTCTGCGTATCCTTTCGTTCAAGGGTCATTAAACAACGGCGTTGTGTGGGTGTCTACTTTATAATATTATGATAATTTTATGCGTAATAAGTAAACGATAGATAGCTTTACATGCATTGGTGTACCGCACAGTAACTACTTTTTCTTTACGTTTTTACAATAACATAAATGCAGTTAAACACATTAACTATTCTGAAACAAATTGTTTCCTGTTAGAAATTAAATTGTAATTATTCTGTCCGTACTTTTTCTCAATTACAAACTGTTTTTTTGTCCCGTAACAATCGATTCCACATGCTGGGCTCTGGAATTTCAATTAACATGTCTTCGGCAAAGGCTATCTCCTCCACAACATTGCAGTCAACATCCAATCACCGTGTTTCAAATGAAGTAATCTGCATACTCTAGCCTTTGTGCTTATATATGTATCACAAAACAAAAAGCTTCAATAAAAAAATCTATTATTTAATTTGAAAATTATATTTTAACTTTGAAGGACTTTTGTCAATGTTTTGATTGTTTTCCTGTTATCATTTGAAAGATGTCATTTTTAACTTCCTTTAGAAGACAATGGCGCGTAATTTTGTTTGAAACTGTTAGTTTTGACTCAATTTTAGCAGGAGTACGAAAATGAACATTTTACTAAAGGCAAGAAAGCTGATAAGGCCCACAAAGCGATATGTGTTGAGAATATACTTATCAGAATGGGTCTTAAAATATTCGTTTTGGAGATTGTTCACTAAGAGTTGACATACATTCGACCAATTGAAGTTCATGATGGCCAAATTAAAGTCATAATTGCATCGACAATATGACAAAACTATACAAGAAACAATTTCTTTAAATATATCACACAGCAACTGTAACTGTCTTGGATACGTTAAGAATCTCGATATTTGCATGAATTGAAAATGGTTTGCTGAACACAATAATTGTTACCTTTTTTAAGCATATCATCATTGGTAATGAAAAATGGATGAAATTGATGTTATTGTAATCAATCAAAAACGATCATGATCCAAGCGTGATGATCTAGCACAAATCACATCGAAACCAGAATTGCTTGAAAAGATCATGCTAATTTGGTTGATACAAAGGGGTTGTATTTTGAGCTGCATCCAATAAACCAAACGATCAATTAAGATGTTTACTGCCAACAACTAATGAAAGTGGAGGAAGCACTCAAATCGTGTTTCACCAAAACAATGCAAATCCTCACACATCTTTGGTATATAGCCTCGACATTACTATTTATTTCTAAGTTTGGAAAACTCTTTGAATGGTAATACTTTCACTGATTATGATTACCTAAAATCACAATTGGTTCAGTTTTTTGCTGATAAGGACCAGCAGTTTTATGAACCCGGAAACATGAAGTTGTCAGAAAGATGACAAAAGGTCATATTTCGGTCAAAATAGAAAATATGTAATTAATTAAAGTTCATTCTTTGTATACAAAGAAACAGTTTTACTTCACACCAAATAAAATGAAAGTACTTTCTGCCGACCTAATAAATTACAACCTCAAGCGGTTTCATCTTCCAACTTGAAACTCAATAATTAAATTAAAAAATGATGAAATGTGACACATCAGAATAACCGTGATTAAAGGTTTTCAAAGTCGAAAAATATTATTAAAAATGAAAGTAAGAATCCAAAAGTTTAAACAAAGAATAAATTCGAGTGACAACTCTTAATTAGCAATATCGTTTCAAGTATCTTCATTCACATGGAAAAATTTAACTCAAAAAAGTTAAAAGTCGAAATATCTCTTAAATGGCAAGTTTGAGTGCCTTCTGTTTACTTGAAATATCATTATCATATCTAAAATAATCTTTATAAATTATCAAAATCATACATAAGCAAGATACTTATGTACATATACATTATAAAATTGTATTTTTAGTCCATTGCTTTTTGATAAATTAGTTTGATAAATTGAATGAAAATAATCATATTTGCTGAATATAATATTAGTAATGAATGATAACTCAATGCATATGGCTCAAAATATAGAAAATAAAATTAGATTTAGCTAAAACTAAATAGACTCCAATTGAGATAAGGTGTTAGAAATAAATACACATAAATATATAAATACACGGCAAATAATAGCTAAAAATAATACACAAATAACTGAAAATAAATATAAATTTGTATATGAAATATGAAGGCTCTATTCGCACACATATATTGTAACGATTGAAATCACCTTAAGATATTAAGTAAAGTTGTACTTTTATAAATTTGATATAAGTTTGTATATTATTTGTATGTATTACAGTATTCATTCATTCATAAATTGTTTTACGTTTCAACTTTGCAGGAAGTAGCTATAATAAATTTTACATCCAGAATGGATGAAGCGCGTTTTATATCCTGGCAATGGAAAATGCAATGCGCGGTGAAAGAACTTTAAGAAAAGTTGCAATAAATTGTAAACAGACAAAAAGATGTTTGGACCGCTTCCAGACACACTAAAAATACGTATTATTAAGTTCAATGCCTTATTCCGCTCAATGCGAACACGCCAACATGAAAATCACAAGAAAAAAATAAAATTATTATTAATTATTTCAAACAGTTGATGTATACTAAATTGCATGTCAATGGTAAATTAAACGATAATGATACATTAATACTAATTAATTATATGAATGAGTAATTTCGTTCGTGGAAATCTTCATAATTAAATGAAGGAGTTAATAATCATCCTTCATTCGTAGATATCAGTTAATAGGCCATTTTATGGAAATTGTGAGTGTTCTCGTAAACTGTCTGAAATTACAATTTATCTTAATCTTAAGAGATCTGGATTAATCCAACCTTCAGCACTGAGACATTTAGTCGTAATTTTCGAATTCACATTGCTATTTGCATTTTAATTGAGATAGACTTAAATGGCCATTGTTTATTGTTAATAATAATCAAAAATTAGATGCGGCACGCGTCGACATTTAATTGCCACTACTAAAATAAATCAAGAGAATTAGTGGAAAAGTCCGTATATACATTTTAATGTGTTTTGGTTAAAGTCTGTAGGTTACAAGTTAAATTCTGTTAGCAATTTTCCACCATTAAACAGACATGATAATAATAATTATATACTATAATAATATAATAATATAAACTAGTTAAATAAGTAAAGTAATTAAAATAACAAAATCTTTAATATTCATTGATAAATATCGCGGTTTGTTGATATTTAAAGAGAAACAATAATATTTTATTGATTATAGCTGATTTTATTCAATATATATAATATATATAATATATCTTACATTATTTAACAAATAAATAATTAATATTCCATATCGTTAAATATAAATATTATATACAATTAACATTACCTCTAAAACGATGTTTTGATTAACGAAGTATCGCATCGTTATTCATTGTGTATTAAAAATAAAAAATTTCAGACAAATCAAAGTATAAAATAAAAACCCATATATCCAGTTATTAACCACATTTTGTCTAAATTAATTTTCTGAAATGTTAATAAAGTCGAAACATTACAAAAGTTAAAAGTTATAAATGATATAATGTAAATTTGAAACTTCTGTAAAGTTTCCACGAACAATAAATTTAATTTCAGCAGAAAATTATACTCATTGCGATGAAATATCTTTGTTCGTATTTACGTAAAAGTAAATGGAGCGTCTATCACCAATATGGAATTTACTATATTTCCATTTCAACTTCTATCCGGTGAGTTAAAAAGAACAAAATGCAAACAAAAGAATTCATCCATCCATCAAGAAATTTCTTTCGAGAAGAAATCTGATGACTAAGAGATCACCGTTCGATGCAATCAGATTGTATATAAATGAAAGCAAAATTGCAACTTACTATATGAATCGAAGAAATCTTATTAATTATAATCGTTATTTGATATCGTTCTGCTTATTTATTAGCATATACAATTGCATTCAGAATGATACTAAAAAAAATCATCCGGATACGATTTATTACAAGGAAAGATCCTGAATGAATTGCCAAGGTAAGGTATATTATTAGTACGGATATATGGCGCCATTCTATGCTTAATTTTCCCATCACAATCGAAAGTTTTCTAGTAATATTATTTATCATTTAAAAACTGGAAGAATCACAACTTTAGAAACTATCAATTTCAAATATATATTAAGTTCAGAAATATTCTTACAATTCAAGTAATATAAGAGAAGAGCTGTTTGGTCAATATTTGACCAATAAAGATGTTAAAATAAAAAAATAATAAAATAAGTGAAGAAATAGCAAACCACCTTTGTCTTCTGCGATTTGCCCTTTGGTCTGATGCATTTGGGTTTTTTATATAGATATTTTCTACTTTCCTAGAGTTCATAATTTGTATATAATTATTATTTTTTATACATTTTTTTTATATTTTATCATTTGTATTTACCAGTTTTTCGGATTATAAGACGCACCGAACGGTAAGATACACTTCAAATTTAGAGATTTATTGAAAACTTTGAACCTTTGGACCATTCTCGAAGCATTTTCTCTATTGGTGGTGGACCAAAATGTCTTTCTGTTGCTCCGTTTCCATATTTTTATGCATAATTGATCACATTTAGTTTATACCTCACGTTATATGAAAGTCTTTTGTGTTTTTTTTTTTTCAAATTTAGAGATTTATAGAAAAAAATATTTTAATATTACGCACCCAAAATTTGAGTCCATTTTTCGATGTAAAAAGGTTCGAAAATGCGGTTCTACATATTTCTTGTCTTTTCTTATGTCTTATGTTAAATACTGAATTTGGATTGTGTAATCCAAAATGTAACAATTATTCAAAATATTTTATAAAGCAAAATTTTCATCAATAATAGCATCAAAAAATATCAAATTATTCCAAATAAAATTACCACATTTATAATTAGATAGTGACACTATCTGCACTTGACAAATTAAAAATTGCGAAAATGTACTAAAGATAAATATAATTAAATGTACTCAAGATAATATACAGATATAATTACAAGAAGTGAGAATATATTTAAAGATTTTAGAAATAAAACAAATTCGGTGTTTTATGCACTAACTGGGCGACGTCAATTGGCGTTGGTCAACAGCAGCGACGGTCAAGTCAAGTTTAATGTAGACCTGTAGGATTAAGAGGCAAACAACCTATTGATCCATCGCATCTCCAAACATTTATCATATACACATAAGTATATTTCAATTTAGTTGCAATAGGAATATTTATCAATTATTATAAAATATAAACTATTTTTTCTTAAGTAAACTTTATAAGTAAACATTTTTCGGTTACAATTTGCTGCAGTATCAAGTGTTCATGCTAATGAACCTTACGGTCGATAGATAATTAGTAGAGAAACCTCCAAACATATACAGTTTCAATGGTAGTCTGAAGAAACATGTAAATAGTATCATATCATAAATGAGTAATAGGAGTGTCTGTCTGAGAGTAGTATTCAACCGAAATTTCATAGTGTTGTTAGTTACATTCATAATTATTTCATAAATAGCTTTGTTACAATAATTATAGTAATTTTTATTTCTTTATTTGTTGTTTGTTTTTTAATATAATTTATAGAATAAATAATAGCGTAATTTTTATAGTATTTATAAATTTGAGAATGTATATTAAATTAAAATAAACGTACAAACGGTATAATTATTTTTGTTCTTTCAGGGAAAAAAATGTAAATGTCCCTTGCGGAACCTTCTCCGGAAATATATTTTAGAAAGGCTCAATGACTCGGACTTGAAGCTGACTTGCGAGATCTTTTGTGTTCGAACTAAAATAGCAAGCGCATTATTATACGAAACATCCAAATATATTTTCAACGTTATTAATTTGCCCTCTGCATGAACTAACGCGAAAGATAATTATTGTTTGCAATGCTGGACGAATTATAAAGCGATTTCGTCGGCGTCGATGATTTCACAAAAAGAAAATTAATATCGCAATTTATAATAAATTCAGAATGTTTACGAAACGAAACAGCTATTATTTTCTGAAAAATGTTTTGTTTATTAGTAGAAGTAAGTATTTGAGGTTTTTTCTGCGATATCAAGTAACAGGAAGTAAATCTTTGACGTAATAATTTGAGCTTTTTTAAAATTTGTGTTAATAACAATAATTTAAAAAAACAGATGTTGTCGCTAATTGGTGTCAATTAAGATTTCGCGCCTTTGTGCGTCTAATATTTGTTGACTTACCATTCATTTGAGCTGCTACGAAGTGTACGTACGGATTCGTCTCAGAAGTGTGCGTAGTTGAATTGGGCCCTTCGGTTTCGGAATAGTCTGATCTTGTTCACGCACACGTTGATTAGTTTGCTAATTGATTTCGCCGACATGTTTATGTTGTCTCAGTTAAAATCGAAAAACATGAATGAAAACGTTGAACCTTTTGCACGATTTATATAATTTGTGCTATTATTTTCCAAGTGCAAACTGAAAATCTAGTGTCGATGGTCGGAAAAGCGGATGTCCCAACCCGGAAAAACTTGAACGCTGCTGCCTACTGAATAACCAGGCTTTCCCTCAGTTTTCACCTCCCGGTGTTGCGACTGCGCTATATATTGATCTACGTCCATATAGGCGTTGAACACGATAATATTATGCGCTACATTATTTAAGATTTTTCTATCTACTTCCATTCAATTGATACTAATTTTCTTGCATTATAAATGCAAATAAGACATTTCTTAACTGAAATTATTTATTACATGTGATACGTATTCACTTCAAATTCCGGAAACACAAAAATACATGTTTTTGGGCATGTGCGGTCATGTTTTATAATAGAAAGAACAAATATTTATAATTTTTAATAACAAAAAGTACTTCGTTTATTGTGTATTTATTATCAAAATAATTATTTTATATTAATATAAATAATATGTCTTTATGTATGTATTAACAATATAATATACATTATAATCAATTATAATTTATTTTTTAGATAATTGTAGTTTTAAAAGTTTAACGTGCAAAGCGCATTCTAATAGATGGCACTTAACAATAAATATGTGACAATCATATAGTGTTGCCTATATTGCAGACATGCTCTAACCTAGAAAGATAATAAGCAACCCTATTGGAAACAATTTAATAGTTTTATTAATATATTACATAACAGTCATCTAAGATGACAATTTTAAATCTTCTCAAGTCACCGCATAGGTTCAATAAATTGACCGGTTACGTAAAAAGTATATCAGAGGTAAGTTTTATTAGTAAAATCATTTACATAAAAATCATGCCTTTTTCATTTAGATCTCGAAATGTATGAATTCCAATGGAACGAAATATGCAGAACATATGCAAATAGATAAAATTAGAAACATTGGTATATCAGCTCATATTGACTCTGGAAAGACAACCCTCACTGAGCGAATACTGTTCTATACTGGTCGAATCCAAGAGATGCATGAAGTTAAAGGAAAAGATAATGTAGGTGCTGTGATGGATTCAATGGAGTTGGAAAGACAAAGGGGCATTACCATTCAATCTGCTGCTACTTACACAGTCTGGAAAGATCATAACATTAATATTATTGACACTCCTGGGCACGTTGACTTTACTGTTGAGGTGGAACGCGCTTTGAGGGTTTTGGATGGAGCTATTCTTGTCCTTTGCTCTGTGGGTGGAGTTCAAAGTCAGTCCTTGACTGTAAACCGTCAAATGAAACGCTACAGTGTACCGTGCTTAGCGTTCATAAATAAACTTGATAGAATGGGAGCTAATCCTTATAGGGTTTTATCCCAGTTACGCTCGAAAATGAACCACAATGCGGCTTTTATTCAACTTCCAATTGGAGTTGAATCGAACTGCAAAGGTCTCGTTGATCTGATCGAACAGAAAGCTATTTATTTTGAAGGAGCTTATGGTGAAGAGCTTAGGTACGACGAGATTCCTCAAGATATGCGTACAGAGAGTTCCGAAAGAAGGCACGAATTGATTGAGCATCTTTCTAATGCTGATGAAATATTGGGAGAGATGTTTTTGGAAGAGAAGGCGATTGGCGAAAATGATATTAAAGAAGCTGTGAGGAGGACCTGCTTGAAAAGGACTTTCACTCCTGTTCTTGTAGGAACTGCATTGAAGAACAAAGGAATCCAACCATTGCTAGATGCAGTTTTAAGGTATCTGCCAAATCCTGGTGAAGTAATGAACACTGCTTTAAAAGAATCTCCAGGAAAGGAACCTATCAAAATCGATTTGGATCCTTCAAGGAATGACGTAAATCCATTTGTTGCATTAGCTTTTAAACTGGAAGCTGGCAAGTTTGGTCAATTGACTTATATGAGATGTTATCAAGGTATGTTGAAGAAAGGAGAAACTATATTTAATGCACGTACGACACGTAAAGTGAGAATATCAAGATTGGTCAGATTGCATTCAAATACTATGGTAGATGTGAATGAAGTGTTTGCTGGTGATATATTTGCCTTGTTTGGAGTTGATTGTGCTAGTGGAGATACTTTTGTCACAGATCTCAAACAAGAATTATCATTGGAAAGTATTTACGTCCCTGACCCGGTCGTTTCCATGTCTATCAATCCAAGCAACTCGAAGGATCGTGACAATTTTTCCAAAGCTGTCGCTAGATTCACTAAGGAAGATCCTACTTTCCATTTCTACTTTGATAACGATAACAAAGAGACTATAGTATCTGGTATGGGTGAATTGCATTTGGAAATCTATGCGCAAAGAATGGAACGCGAGTATAATTGCCCAGTTGTATTGGGAAAACCAAAGGTGGCATTCAGGGAGACATTGGTCAACCCCTGTGAATTTGATTATCTCCATAAGAAACAATCTGGAGGTCAAGGACAATTTGCTAGGGTATGTGGTATCTTAGAACCTCTGCCGCCACAGAAGAATACATTGCTCGAATTTACCGATGAAACAGTCGGTACTAACGTACCAAAACAGTTTGTACCTGGAGTGAAGCGTGGTTACCACGCATTGGCTGAAAAGGGTTTATTGACCGGAAATAAATTGTCCGGTTTGAAATTCAGGTTAATTGATGGTGCTCATCATATCGTAGATTCAAGTGAATTGGCCTTCTTCTTGGCTGCACAAGGAGCAATAAAAGAAGGTAAATATATATATTTTTTAGAAAAAATACCGAAAAATTAATTTATTCATATTCCATTAGTGTTCGAAAATGGAATTTGGCAAGTATTAGAACCAATCATGGCAGTAGAGGTTACTGCCCCCGATGAGTTCCAAGGCGCCTTAATTACGCAACTAAACAAAAGACACGGAATTGTTACCGGAAGTGACGGCACCGAGGGTTGGTGCACGATCTACGCGGAAGTACCATTAAACGATATGTTTGGATATGCGGGAGAGTTGAGATCCAGCACCCAAGGTAAGGGTGAATTCTCAATGGACTACAGCAGATATTCACCGTGCTCACAAGAACTGCAAGATAAATTAATCGACGAGTATCAAAGATCGATGGGACTCTTACCTGACAAAGACAAGGCGAAAAAGAAGGGAAAGAATTAATAACTGGTGTTATTAAAGTAATATTTATTAATTGCATACAATTAGACAAATTGATTCCATTTAGTCATATTGTATATACGTGTAACGTTTAAATATAATTTTGTTTTTTTTTAATAATTTATTTATTTACACTATTTCATTCTCATCTATTGCTTTTACCAAGATATAAAAAGGATGTAGCTAATATAGAATTTTATTTATTAAAATTGGTGATAAATATATAATTTAAAATATATAAATTGTATTGAAATTTATATGGAATCAAAATAAGTTCAGTTCTTTTTGACGGCCTGCGCCAAAAACTCCGACATAATTGGATATACAGAATCAAAGTTAGTCAAGTTCTTCATTCTGATGGTACTTTCGTACTTCTGAAGTGCACCAGCAATTAAATCGAGTCTGAAATGTAGCCAATATAGCAACAATTGTTATATATAATTAAAAACATACCTTTCGTCTTCAGAAGTATGTTCATCTAACCACGCAGATAGTTTAGGTAAACTCCAACCGGTATTTTGATGAGGACTGGCTAAATCTAAACTTGCGAATGAGAAAAGTAAAAGTAGAACAGTACTGTGAGGTACGGAACTTCCGTCTTCTTGACTAGCGACGATCTCTTGAGGTGTTAGTGCCACTAAAGTGGCCATAGATTTGAATAGCCTGTATGGTCTTCCTAGGTCAGTCAAGTATGGGCAAAGCAATTTCAATGACTGCTCCAAATGGTTGAAATCTGACTGCAATCTAGCACGACCTCCTTGCGAAATCGGTCGTAGAATCGAAGCGTGGCGTACTAACAACTCGATGCATCTCAATGCAATATCACTGCATCTGCAAGACATTAAACTTAATTAAATCTGCCTTGAATGTAATATACGAATCAATTCCATTTAAGGAAATAGTTTAATTCAAATATCATATTATATAATTAAAAATTTTAAACTTACTTAGTACTCAGAATTTCCTTGTTATCAAATCGCGCTAAATACGTTGGAAAAACGCGACTTATGAATTGAATTAGTTCTCTCATATATGGACTGCATGGAATGTTGGTCCGATTTGTCGATTGCAACTTATTCCAATCGGTCTCTAAATGTATTGTAACCAAGATCGTTTCAATCGTGCTATTTATTGACGCTAAAATAATATCTTATTATTGTTTTGTATTTAAACAAATTAATTGAATAATACCAATCAAAGGTTGTAAAATAGCGACTGTTAAATTATCCAAAACTAACAGACTGTCATTAATAATACCAATGCTGGTCTGCGTTAAGCTCTCTTTCATGTTAATAAGCATTCGTTGTATTTGGATTTGTAGGTAGTACATAGCGTTCCCTAATTGGACATTTAACTGTTGACCACCGTTTGGGGCCCCTCCTATAAAACACATTGTGAAGACTGCCACCTTTCCTTTATTGATATAACTTTACCTATAACTTGAGATGCATCTGGGCCAGTAGCCAAAAGTTGTTCCGTTTTAACTGCATATAACTTGATACATTTGGTAACATTCTTCGCGATTTTTTCCACCAAAGTTTCTTCAACTAAAGCAACACTGATTTCACTGCAAATATATATATTATATTAAAGAATATTCATATTTACACAACAATGTACCTAGTAATATTTCTAATTAAAGAATCTATTTGATCGTGACTGGGAGCTGCGTTTTCTTGCACAAACATGCTTTGCGTAGGCTCCAACAAACGCGTCCAGGAATTGGTTAAGTATGCATTCTCGCATTTCTCCAAAATACTCCTCGAGTAATTGAATTTATCATAGTTCAACTTTTGCATCATATCATAATAGCACTTAAGCAACTTCGGGTAGTCTTCTTCCAACATTTGCTGCACCGAGGCGGATCCATTCTTTATTTCACTCGTAATTATGTCTCCTAGAGAATTCCAAAAGTTTAAGGCAACATCGGGCATATCATAGTGCATACTCGTGAGGCTAATTTGAAGAAATTTAATCTACAAAATAACAAATTGTATAAACCATTGACTTCTTGAATTTACTCACCTGTTTGCATTGCTGGTAAATCTCCTCAGAAAAAGCCTTCTCTAAATCCGCCCAAATCCTAATTCTAAAACCTTGTGAAGATGTCAAATTTGCCCTACCAGGACCTGCCTTTTTGTTTGCTAAACTATCAACATTAACCCTAGCATCAAATGTGGTTTTCAAGCTTTCTCTGCATTCCTCAGCAGCAATAGATACAACATTCTCTATAGCTGATTTTAGGGTTCCCAAATTAGAAAATATCTGGAAATGTTTAAAACATAAGATAATTGAAAATGTTATAAAAATTATTTACTTGAAGGGCTGTTGAGGTTTGGGCAGAATTCTCATTAATCACACCTTGTGTTAACAAACTGTTTGCAAGTTTAACAACCTTTTGTTGCTCTGATCTAACATTTCTCAAAGCTAAAGTAGCAGCATCAACATCAACTAAGTCAGAATCTGAAGCCAATTGTTCTAAAACACAACCAATGAACATAAAAATATTGTAAGATTAGCTTCCTAAACAAACCCAGCTCCTGTAAAATTGTGGCTTTTCTAACTGGATCACTAGTATTACTCAACCTTTTACTCAATTGTTGAATCCTGCTAACTTGCCTTAATATATGACTAGCCAAATGTAACCTGGATAACACTTTAGTATGACTTTCCAAGGCCTCATAAGGACCAGCAATCTGTAAAGAATATGAGCTGTAGATCTAAGCTTATAAGAAATTCAATCCTTACTTGTGTCTTTAATCGTTCTGCATTAGCAAAGAGATTCTCTACATGATTATTCATAGTGTTCAAAACATTTTCCAACTTAGTAGCATGATTTGCTTGCTTCAGCAAATCATCATGTTTTTCAAGAACCTGTTTCTGCAACTCTTTTGTCAGCAATTCAATGCCTTCACCAAGTTTAGTAACTTGTTCAGTAATACTCAAACTTTTATTTAAACTGCTTTTGGCAGCTGAATGTAGAAATGGTTTATAAAAATCTACAAAATATAATTTTAAATAATACGTAATTATTATCATGTTACACTCTTACCATCTTGTTCAATTGCTCTTAATATATCAATTTCTTCAGACATTTTTTCAGTTTATTCAAAAAGTATTGAACAATAATATTTGTACATAACCTAATAATATATGCCAAATTATGCCAAGTGGCATAAGATTAGATTAACTCTAGGGTATAATAAAATTAGTAAAATCTAAAAACAGATATCAATTGTAAATATATCTTGAAACATTATAAAATGTAATGTTTTTGATAGTTAAAATAAGCCATTTTATTAAAATTACATGTTTGGAATTCCATCACTTAACCTAACTTTTATTGTTATTCTTTGAAAATATGTCTGTATGTGTAGAATATAAAATACTAGGAATTTATTTAAATGTTTTATGGTAAAAATGGGAATGTATATTCTACGGAAAATATTAAGAGATAACTTGTTAAGTTTTATGCATGTTAAAAGTCAATATGGGACAGTGGTTAGTGTAGTTTATAAACAAAAGAGTAATGAAAGATTCACCAATGACTTTAAATGTGGAAAGAGACATGCAGTTAATAAACTTGAGGAACTATTGGGTAAAGTAGTTTATGTTAGTATTATAATGTAATTTATATTTATTATTTAAGGTATTCGAAGGTACACAGCCTTGGACTTAGTGCTGAAGAATAAGAAATTATGTGAAGTTAATGGTATGACAATGAAAGCTAATTATGATATTTGCCAAAAATTGAAAGTCTCCAATGAGATGTGCATCAAATTCCCTGAAATCCTGGTTCAAGATAATTTAGAAGAAAGATTTGAAATGCTAAAGAAGCTCCCTCATGATATTCATGTAACAGCTCCTTTAGTAACAATCAAGATGAAAGATTTAGAAAGAATGACTAGTATGGAAGAAAGGCGACGAAATTTAAATTTAAGAATAGTTACAATTAATAGAATACTGGGGGTAAGAAATAGCATTGCACAATTAATTTTTAATTTATTTCTTCTTTATAGACTGACACTGCTCAAGTCTATGAAGCTTTTGTTTCAAAGGTGTTTCTTATATGTATAGATTTAATGAGACTGGAGGAAAATGCAAAAATATTGACAGGTTTGATTCAGATTATAAATATTTATCTGTGACATATATGATTTATTTTTATAGCAAATGGGGTTACATGTGAAGAAATATTGCATGATTTATGGGTCTTGAAATATAATCCAAAAACAATACAGCAAAGAATCAACATAGTCAAAGAAAATAATATTGAAAAGATAAAGACGTGGATGATCCGAAGTAAAAGGGAAATATTTGAAAAGTAAACATTCACTATCAAATTCTTTAATAGTTTTAATTGTCTTCTCCTTTTCAGCTACGTTAAACGGCGTTCGGAAAACAAGCTAATATTAGGAAATTATACATTAGCAGAATATTTGTCTGAAAGATTGGATTGCAGTGTGGATGAAGCAAAAGGTTTGATGGTAAAAATGCCAGCACTGATGAACAAAAGTATGAAGAAGATGGATGAAATCATTGATTTCTTATACTCGCAAGGCTTCAGACCGTATCACATATGCAGAGTACCAAAAATCCTCTTGCACAGTGTACAGACCACAAGTAAGAGAATTCGAGAATTGGAAAAACAAGGAATGACAATGGATAGTTTGCATATGCTCACGAAAAGTCAAAAGCAGTACATGCAATTTTACGAAGCCTTGGTAAAAAGCAACCAACAGAAACTACTAGGTACTAAATAAATAATATTTATTTCTTTTCTAAAATAAATTTTACTTAATTTACGCTGTCATCTCATTCTTTATTTGGATACTATTTGAGGTACTATTGAAATGTATAAATAGTGCTGTAGATGCTAATCTAGCCTGAAGATCGTGTTGGCTCAGGTCATGGGCCCATTCAACACGTCCCCAATATCCCAACTAAAAGGTAAAAAAATGAATAAGAATAATGAACAATTGGTAGTAATTGTTTACCTGAAATTCTTCTTCAAGCCTTGAGAGCAAAACAGCCTTTTCAACAGAGATTACCTTCTCTACACAGGCACATGTTAAAATCACAGATTTTAAAGTATCCACACCATAAACAAAACCTAAAATAAAAATTAATATAAGTTATGCAGTTATGAAAACAAGGATAATTACATAAAATTGTTTTACTATAATACAAAGAGCTCTTAAAACTTAATTTGTGAGAAGTTTCACAGTGATTTAATCTTATTACTTACTAATTATTCAACAAATAATAAATATGGTTATGATATTTAACTTTATACTCATATTAAGTTATAACTATCAATCTAGTTCTAGCATATTTTGAATGAATGATTTACATACTTGTTTATATAAAATCAATATTAATCTTACCATTAAGAGCAGCAAAATTATAAGACATCAAATATTTACTAAGTACAGCCTTAGTTTCTTCTTTGACTGAGGGTCCACCAATGTTCCTTGTTTTATGCAAATCTACTCTGAATCTATCACAAAACCATTGAATTATTGGATCCCATTCAGCCACTTGCAATTTATACAAATCATCTTCATCCTAGAAGTTGCAACTCACTAAGTATTTTCATATTGACTAGTTTTTCATTACAAAACCAACTTACTCCAGATTGAAATAATATACAATCAGTATCAATATAATTTAACATGTACTGAACAATATCAAACTTATTCAAGTTGTTGGGATTATCGATGACAGTATTGCACAAAGTACTCTAAAATACAACAAAATTTATTATACTACATCAAAAAAGAATTCTAATTGGATTACCAAGTGCATGGAAGTTTGTACAATATTTTCCTTCTGTGCATCCCATTCTGCAGCAACAGCCAAAGCTAAAGGTTCACTATCAACGAGAAACAGATTACCTCGGGGCGTTTTCAATTTGCGCTGATCCAAAGTGATCTCGAAATTGCTACCGCTGTGGAGAATACCGGTTTTCCTGTAGAATCTCTTTCGCGTAGCTGAAAGTGAATTGAGGTTAGGAATTTAAAAAAAGATCAGTGGTCAATGAAATTATCGGAATATTACCTACTGATCTTACCGTTTGATTTAGTAACGGTAATTGAGGCCTCAGTACGGTACTTTTGTTCCACAGAGCACGACCGACACTGCAAAAACTTGTTTTTAAAAACATCTTTGACACTTCATTTGACACAGACAATCTTGCATAAACTTGCATCAACCATGCGCTCAAGACACAGTGTTGTCAATGTTCGAAATGATTGATCATGATTTCATAAAAATTCTATACTTATATAATAATAAATCATAATTTATTATTATAAATTATAGATTGCTACCCTAGTAGAATTGTGGTGATTTGATGTAATATTTAGTCTGAACTGGTCTGAATTCTTCAAAAACTTATTTTTTTAAATAAATGTTAAATATAATAAACTAAATATACAATGTTATATTTACTATTTACTATATTTATTTTAAAAAATAACGATAAACATAGATTTTAAAATGTTTAGAATTTGTTAATGGCATGAAAATTTAAATAATTTATTATAATTTTAATAGAAATTGTTTAAAAGATCATTACATTAAACTCTTAAAACATGTATATATTATACTATTACACATATGAGTATACAATAAGATATTCAGTTTTAAAATATATTGCATTACAGTTCAAAATAATTCTAACTAATAACTAATTATTTCACTTAATGATTTTTGTCGTAATCACCTTCACGGACATTAAATAAATATTATTAATATGTTAGCTACATTTGTAATCTCAATTTACTTTTAAACTGTAAATAGCAATTATTTCAGAAGTCAAAAAATAAATACCTTTTAGATACCTTTTAAATACTTTTATTTTATAATATGTATAGATATAGTCCCTTTTTATTATGTCTTTAATAGCTTCCAGAGATCATTAGGATACCCGATAATTATTATAAATTGGAGAAATCCATTCTCGGTAAAAGATTGAATAGCGTAATTTATAATTATGAATCACATGATTTTCCATTGTATATAATTTACAAGAAGTCAATTATGTAAATAAAAAGAGGAAAACACTTTTTCTGAAACATGGAATTAATAAAACTTTTAAATTCTTGCTCTTCTATAGTAGAATGATTGAAACTTTGCGAAACATAAGAAATGTCTTAGATCTTCTTAAACAATAACTGGTGAGGAATCTGTAAAAATGATAAATGTTATACATAGTTTGTAAAATTGAATGGGAAATATGTCTTAGTCATATGTCAGGATTAATTATGCAGTAGTTTAATGTTTGATCTGGATAAAAAGTATGTGTCTGACAAATATGGAATGACGACAACATCGCAATGTCTGTGGTTTGGAAGGAGCGTGCGTAAAGTCCTAGAATAGAATTAGATTTTTCGCGCAGCCGAGCGAAAAGTCGCCTCCGCCACCGCTCGGAGTCCCAGATACTGTCCAAAGAGAAGAACCAGTTCCGCGAGATCTCATCCAGATGAACCGAAATGTAGGTGCCGTAACTGTAAATTGAAGACAAAAAGGAGGCAGAGCGAAGATTATGCGATTACATAACGCGCGCGATTGGTTGAATTCGAACGGGCTGCGTGTACCGCAAACAGTCGGTAGCCAATCGGATCGTCGCTACTCTCGGCTTTCCGGCCTTGGTAAATGCTCTTGCACGAGTTCAAGGATATTTTTATTACGAATACGCTGAAATAAAGCCTGTAAACAATTACATTACAAGTCGTCTAGCACGCGCAATAGACACATCTTCAAGGTAAGTCCAGGGAGACAGAAGCGCCAGAAACTTAACCACACACACTAACTTTTAATACTTGTACGGATTAACACTAACTAAGGCAAGACCAACAACATCCATTATTTATTTACACATAAAAACCTACCCATTCGTGGAACTAACGAATCATAATTAACATTAATTACGTTTGTTTGTTGCAATTCCAGTTGTTTATTCAATGTCATTTCATCCAATTGTTTTTATTTGTTCGTAGATGTCGAAATATCGGAACGAAAAATACCTGGACCTCTTCGAAAGCAAGGTCTGGTCCGACTGCACATTCATCATAGACGATGAGAAAATTAAGGCTCATCGGTTCCTTTTGGCTTGTACCAGTCCGGTTTTCGAATCCATGTTCTACGGCGATATGGCATCCAACGAAGTGATAATTGCAGACATCGACTCGGATATATTTAACAAAACCCTTCAATACATCTACACGGAGAAATTGTGCATTGAATCTGTTCTGGAAGCGTGGAATCTCGTCTACGTAAGCCAAAAGTATTTCCTGCTGGAGCTGCAAGCGCTTTGCACCACTTACATTGAAAATAATTTAAGTATTAATAACTTGCTGTTAAGTTACGAGTACGCGATGCTCTACAACCAAAAAGTGCTGTTGGATAAATGTTTGGACGATATCCTGTTATACTCCAAAGGTGTACTGCTTTACTCCAATTACCATCTGCGCGTATCGACACTTCTGTCGATTCTCAAAGCGGCTAAAGGTAATTCTACAAATCTCTTAATGTTGGCCATCAGTTGGGGTCTGGAGGAGTGCGCTATCCAGGGGATACCGTCGACAAAAGATAACATATACTCGCTGTTCAAGAAATACGGAATTCTGGATGAGTTGCACTTTAAGGAGTTCAAATTCTTCTATAACGACGGTATCTTCAAACCATTGTCCAAAGAACAAATATTCCTGCTAGAAAACATAGTGGAATTGTCACGTGAATTGTACATGGATTGTGGGATTCCGTTCGAGACGTCAATTTACAATAAGCTCGGTGATAAATGGAAACAGCCTCAATTTAAGTTGCGGATGGAGCTGAAAGACAGCCAGTGCTTGCCGATCTATCAAAACGAATTACTGTCTCCGACGGTGTACTGCAACAAGGATTGCTTGGTATTCGGGGTGGCGGTTTCAACGAAATCACAACCTGCTCACGTCAGGTCGAGTAGCTATATCGGAGGTGCTAATATTTATATTTACGTGAAACACGAGAAGAATTTGTCCCATTTGATTTTCCAGTATGAGAATCAAGAGAATTATCTACCCTACGGTGATATTCAGAGGATCACCTTTCCAGTACCTGTTTTATTCGAAGCGTACAAAGAATACTTGATTTGTATCGAATACGAGAAGGGAGAGTCCATCCTCCTCAAGTACATGTATAACAAACTGTACAAGAACAAAAGCGAATCGACTGTGATACAATTTATCGACGAGGGATGCGGATCTGTGTTAAGAGGATTATGCTTCTATGAAGTTTAAATTGATACAATTATTATTTTTTATATATACATATATATTTATTTATTTATTATATGATAAGTTACTTATTAATATTCACAAAGCCAGAAGAAAACCTCATAGGAAAGTATATTTAACATACGAGAATCAAACTTAAGTATTACATTTCTTCTTCAAATTTATTTGGGATGTTAATCAAATAATATAGAATTAAATATATTTCTTTTTTTATATCTGAATTAGTATTAAGAACAATTGACATTATTAAAATTGAAAGCAACGAATTGTCATACTTTATTTACAAAAGAATAAAACTACAAGACTATTAACAATTTTGTTTTATTTCCTATTATCAATTCAGGTAAAATAGAAAAATACCAATATTATTTCAAACAATTAAGTGACCAATTATTTTCATGAAATTACTAAATGTTTCGATGCATTACTCAGTTATATTTTACGGAAATAATTATAGTTGTATTGATTGCTAAATTATACATCTTGTAACAATAACAAACACAAGTTTTTCTCATAGTTGTTTACATTAGAAATGACGCAGAATACTTATTAAATAAACACGTAAATCAAGATAAATTCTTTAGCAGAATTGCATGAGATTACATTTCATTGTTAACTTTTGTATAATTTACTAAAATTACGTTTACATTTCTACTTAATTTTAATAAAATAATAACCACATATTTATTTATTTAAAGATGTTTTATTCGTTTAATAAATACAAGTCGTAATGCAATAAAAAATATATTCTCGAAAATTTATTATTTATTCGTGTCAAACAGACAAAAACGAATAGGAAGTATATAATTAACACCATTTAGCATTTTTTATTTTAATGATTTGACACAGATTTTAACGTCGCGAAGAAATTTAAATATTTAACCGTCATCTCTATCTTATAATTTCACTACTAAATATTCAAAAATAGAACATTTGCATATTCTGTTGACATGCAATATTATTGTGCAGCACGTAAAGCGGCTTGCAAAAGCTTTGGAGGTAATCCAAACTATTTATAGTCCATACACACTCAAGAATAATAAATAAAGTAAATTTAACTTTGCTTTTTTCTTCATTTACAAGATATGAACTTGAAATGGAAGCTATTGTAAATAATGTAATATTTACAATTGGCAGGATTTTGTAGAAATTTTTTTTTAAATAATATATATTTAAAAATGGAAAATGGAAAATAAAAACAGCTACTATGGTGTAGATGTAAATATAAATGTACTCAAGTGTAAATTTAGAAATATTTCGGTAAGCTTTATTTACATTGTACAAAACAAACATCATTTCATAAATGCTCTAAGTGAGTGTATTGTATTATAACTTATTTAAGCTTATTCAAAACTTATTGGGCCAAGGACATTTGAACACTAAATTAACCAAAACCAACACACAAAAGATAGATGGAACCTGTGGCCGATGGTCATTTAAGAGATTTAGAATAGGTACTAGTGAAAAAAAGAAAAGTAGAACCATCTGTTATTATATGTGCTTAAAAATTAATGTAATTACTTATTTTTACCGTAACTGGAATACAAGGAATGAAGAATTTTATATCAATCTGTCATTAAGAGAAGAATACTATATATCTATTGAAATTAAGATTTTTATCTTATTTTACTAGCGTCACATTCGAAATAATTAGTTTATTCAACTGTTTGCAATCGATTCAAAATCGTTTCTGTATAATAAATAGATAGAAATCAATAATCTTCTATTATCGATTACCAATTAGGGTAATTACCAATTTTAATTTATCCAGGTTCTCAGAGTCGCAGCAAGAAAATCGGCGAATGTGGCCGAATATCCAATTTGCAAGCCAGTCTCAAGAAATCAAACGATAAAATGTAATTTAAAATTAGTTTCTAGAGATAAACTTGACAAGTTGTTATCACAATTAACTATCATGTTTAAAAATACTACTTTCTAGTGATATACACAACATCAAAACCTTATCACGATTTATACAAAACAATAAACTCCAAAGTGTTAAAATGTTTTAACAAAATCCAAATGCAAAGGGTTAATTAAAGGATAATTTACAATAAATTCAACATTTTAAACAAAAATTAAGATTATCTATTGATTTAACTCTTTCAGATAACTGAATCAACATCGAATGGTATCCATTGACAAACCAACCAAATTAAAGGTAAATGTAAATTTTCTAGGCATGTTCAAAAGGTGGTATATAAAAACTGTACGTTTGCTATCAACAACGAAAACTATAATTATTGTTTGTTAATTACTATTTACAATTAAATTATTTGTGAAGAAAATATTGTCAAAAATAATTGAGAAATATTTAATTCACAGAAATAACAAAGTAAAAACTTAATACAAATACATATTTGTAAGTAAATTTATTAACCTTAACATTTAATTTTATTTCCACTTCTTCGACTTTGAAAATATAATGGATTGGAAACGCTTCGCTTCATGTAATTATTAAATTTTAAAATAAAATCCATCCTTGAAGATCCACAGTTTAATAAACTTACTTATATGTAAGGAATTTAAATTATCATGCTTGAATGAGTGAATATTAGATAACAATTCGTATGCACATATACAATTACCGCAAGTATTTACATTTATATAGCAGTATTTAATGACTATAAATATATTTATCAGTATTTTATCAGTGTATATATTTTTGTTTGTAATATTTTAAAGAAATGTACAATGGGATGATAAATTTATCTTGAAAGATAATAACTGTTCATAGCATTTCTATAAGTTTTACTTTTTGATTGAAATATAATTAGACAGTGATAAAAATCTATATTTTTTTTGTTATTTCCATAATTATTGTTTGATTATAAATTAATTATAACCAATAAATATGTTTAAATAAATGAAAATAAGTATTTAGTCAATGTTTACTCAATATATGTGTAAAAATATAGAAATAAATAAGTATGTATTATAAAAAACAATAACTTTTTGCCTAAAAAAAGCTAATTTATGAAGAATAATAATGTTATTGGTCTCAATTTTAAGCTAGAAAATGTGTTTGACAAATTTAGCGTTTTGATATTTTCATTGATGATGAATATTTTGTCTAATAAATATTTTAAAAATCTGTATATATTTTCAACAATTGAAAATGTTGAGACGCGACTGCAAAATGGAAAACCACCTGCTTCAGAAACTTTATTCTTAGAATGAGGCTATATTTTTAGATTGACTTGGATCGTCATCAAAATGCACAAAAGTGGGCAATAAAATGAACAAGGCAAGAGTTATAAATAAAAATAATATATTTAAATATAATTTAAGTTATAAAATAATATGAGAGGTACATAATTTCATATAATCTTTTTTTTATATCCAATATTCTTCTACTCTATACAAGAAAAAAAAATCAGAAGAAAGACGTAGATTGAAGCGAATTATTCACATGCGGAAATAAATATATGTATAAAAAAATGCCACAAACTTAATCCTAATCATTATTAATTTGCTCTTCTTCAGATGATTCGGAGTTGATGATTTATAGACGGATTCCTGGGTTGCGGTTAGCAACGAAGTTCAAGAGTTCCTCGCTGTCTTCGCAGACGAAAGGCTTGACGTGGTGACAAGCGACATCGTGCCATTTGAGTCCGTCATTGTAGAAGTTGTTCAAAATGGATAAGCAAGATTCATCATTGCCCTAAAAAAAGTAGTAACATAGAAATCAAATTATAAAAATGGATTAGTCATGGATTTGGGGTGCAATGATCGGCAAGCATCGGAACGACGGAGAAAAAACCGCAGGCGTATAACAGTTTAAATTTGTTAAATTAAAAAAAACCTGTTTTATAAGATCTCTAGGTCAGTGACTGTTAGTCAAGTTCAAATATTTTTTTTGTGCGAAGCGGAAATGGGATTGAATTTAAGTTTTTTTTTTATTCAAATAATGCACTTTACCTGAGCGGCTTCTCTGTTATCAGGTTGTTGTTGTCCATATCCTCCGGTGTGGCTCCAATCGCCGGTGTTCCTTTGGGTGGTTGGTCCAATCTTGGCTCCGGATCCGGACCAGAACCATCCGTTGATGTTGGCTGGTTGAAGATCGGCCCTGTCGCATCCTGCGAAGTTACATTTCCTGCCGGAAGTCCAGATGTAGCGCACGTTTCCTCTGGCGATGCGCTGCTTCACGAATTCGTTCTCCTGCGGTGTCTCCAAAGACACGGCATCCATGCAATGTCTCCTGCAGATGTTACGAGCATCTAACCAATCTACGTCCAATCCCTTGGTAGCTTGATGTTCCCAACTGAAGAAGTAAGAATGGGTGACACCACGGGCATCCCTGTAGGTCGCATGACGTACCCCTTAAAAAAAATAGAAGAGGTTCAATGCATCGTTAACGCAAATTTTATTCATTTCTAAACGATATGCTAATTGAAGTATTTTGCAAACGAGGCATTTATGGAATTTGACCAATTGTTTCGCGCATCGGCGATCATCGTGCCATTTGCAAATTGAACGCAAATGTAATAAATATTGCACATGTCAAGGATAGCATTTGAGCAATGATTTCTTCACATATCATTGCGAAATCCACGTACATCAATTTTAGTATAAAGTGAATGGATAGATGGAGTTACTTTAATGATTCTCGAAATAAGAAACATTTAAATTGAAAATGCAAATTGAGGTGTAATCCTTGTACATCAGTATAAGTGAATGGAAAGATGGAGTTACTTTTATTATTCCTATATCGATGTTACCTATTGAAATATTTTAATTGAAAATGCAAATAAAGATGTAATCCGTGTACATCAATTTTAGTATCAAGTGAATGGATAGATGGAGTTACTTTTATTATTTTTATTACGTTTATTCTGAATATAAAAAAATCTATACGAGAAACTAATGGAAACATTTATTTTACGAAATTGAAGAAGAAATGCATGCAACTTTCTATTGTAATTTTATTGATTGTTTAACGTATTCCAAACGTGTCCCGAACGTATTGAAATTACTTAGAAAGTTTTTTTAACACGGTAACATTAAATTTAACAATTCTATCACTTAGCATTTTTCAGCATCGCTCATTACGACCAAAAACTCTGTTGCTCAATGCCCTCAAACTTCGACGATTTAATTGAGTTAAATCACGTGTGAAAACACCGAAACACTTGATTTCGTTACATAGCTTATGTCTCGTTCAATCCATAAATGAGTTTCACTTTCCACACGAACAATTAAGTCTCTCACGGGCGGTTTTCTAAAGAAGAATGAAATCACGTAATAACAAGTGTACGAAGAGAAAATACCTCTTCTTAGTTTTAAATATTTAATCAAATAGCTACTTCATTATCTTTAGAAATCTACGGACATTTGCGTGGATAACAATCACTACATTAATTAATGAAGTACAAATTGTACTCACAGTAATATTTAACATTATAGTTTTTTTTTTTCAAATAAAAAATAAGTTTTATTAAAAAAGTTTTATGCATTTTCAAATCAAATCGAGAAAAATTATGTGCGTTTATCAGAAATGAGCTTTGTCCTTGATTGTGTATTAAATTTAAGATTTTACTGTAACTTACTATTTGCACAGCTTCTTGGATCTGGAAGTGCTAATCTCCTTTGGGCCATAACCATGGCGGCTCCGAAAATAAGGAGCGCGAGTTGGCGCATCATCTTGAATCTGCGGAAAAAGAAAGACATTGCTAAATGAAATTTCATTTCGATGGAATAGTTAAAGTTTATTGCTTCGGTTTTGTAAGTAAGTAGGTTTGGAACGCCTCACCAGGAAAAGCCCTGTGGGGATAAACCCGGCGAATTTCACTGCTTCGCGAGAGTACATTTACTTCTCTCGCATCTCAGTTTAATATTTAAATGTCACGATGGAAATGTTAACTGAAATTACCGCTATCTAAATAAGGATTTTCTTTGACAAGTATAGATATTCATTCATATTTCGAAGAGAAATTTTGATTTATAGTAATAGAATGTACATATAAGAGTAAATAAATTAGTGATCTTCCTTTATATTCTTTAAATACACAAAATTCGAATTCACCTCGGTGAAAATATAATTTTTTAATTCAAAGTTTTTTTAACCTGTAATCATTTTAATAATGTACTTTTATTAAATTTAGTTTTCCCACTGAACAGCATTAACTTTTTAAAGAGTTCTAGATATTTTGATAGAATGAAACTCATATGAAAAACAGTAATTTAGAAAAAAAAAATCAGAAGCCTTCTTCTGTTTTTAGACCTTTACCCCAAATAAACAACAAATAATGAATACTAAAAAATAAAAAATTGAGGATAATTTTTATCATAGTTCTTTTTATATAATTTTGACATAACAAAATAAACAGGCTTATAAAATATGAACTAATACAGTGAAGTGTAATATAACCTTGATTCATTGGAAATTTTATTTTTCTAAGAAGCATTGCGTCATATGTAATTCTGTAAATAATATTAACTTTATAGAATTTTAAAACAATATTAGTGTTTTAAATAGTTCTTTTTATTATAAATGCAAAGCATGATGTAACAGTTAATACTTGTTGTGTAAATTGTTACATGAAAAGAACAAATTAGTGGAACAAGATGTTAAAATATATTATATGCAAGTCATCTACATTTCAGGTGTGAAAAGGCACAATAATAGTCCGTCACTTAAGTTAGTGACAAGCTTTTAACATATTTCAAATTAACTTATAAGTAGGCATTCAATATGTAAACAGGAGTTACTGTTCAGTTTAATAACAGTATAATAAATTAGTAATAGCAAGAAACTAACAATTTAATATAAGAACACTGCACTAGAATTTTAGAAAGAACTATATAGAGATGAAATTTTAAGATTCTTAGATAGTGTATAATGACTTGCATCTGCAGTTAATTATTAGAAAGTCAGTTAATTGAACATCAATTGATGTTTTAATTATATATAAATAAAATATATCGTTTCTTATAAAATATTATGTATTAGGTTTAAAGATTTCATTTTTATATCATTATTGCAATTAAATAATGTTATTTTCTATTGGATATTACTTTCTGAATAAATAGATTAATTAAATAGTAATAATATTAATATTTTTACTGTATTCATCTTTATAAGTAAAGAGAAAAAAAATCAGATATTAAAAATTTTATTATTATTAATAAAATGATTATTTTGAAAATTCAAATTAACGTTTTCATGTGTATTGCGTAAGTTTTATAATGATTGCAGCCGTATTTGGAATATAAACGAAATGCACATCATGTGAAGTAATGATGGATTAAGTTAATAATTAGTGGATGCAAGTAAGAGTACGCGATGTTACAAATAAAACCAGGAAGCTTGAAGAATCTCGAATGTTGAAATCTGTTATTTCGTGCTGGTGTTTGTCTTTTTCTGCATTCTCTTTTCTTCTCCGCTTAATTTCAGGCGCGATTGTGCCTTAGTAAAGTAGTTGGCATTTAGGTAAACCAACAAGGAAGCTTCTCATCAGTGCAGTAGGAAAATGTGGACCATCAAGTGAATGCGCTCGACTTTAATGATCGACGAGACCGTCTTGCGCAACGCCGAAAACAATCGTTACGTATTACCCGCTGCACACGTCGTCGTGCAAAATGAGAATTCTCGAAAATATGCAGGTGCTTTGCACGTTTTTTCTTCTTTCTTTCATTCTTTCTGCGACTGGTTGCCGTTTTTCTTCCACGGAAAGCGCTAATAGACGGAAGAGGTGTGAGGTTTTGAAACTAAACCAGCACAACAAATATGTCCTTGCGGATTATGTATCGATACGCGTCGCAGGTTGATTACTTTTTAGTCACAACATTGACCTAGAACTCAGGCCGAGACAATGAACTTGTCGGGGTCGGAATGCCTAAACGAAATAGAAAACATGCAAATTTATTCGAAGCGTTTCCTCTTTTGAAAATGCGAAACTATTCCAGGGCCACGGCGGTCCCAATTACTTATACGTCTACATAATTGCCATAATCTGATGCAACTCGATCGATCGATTTGTGATGATGTGACTATCCGTCTGTCTATCGGCCGATGGGTCGTTCTGTGGCCATCTTCGGCTCTCTGACCGTAAAAGAGGACCGACCGAGCCTCGGGTCAACAGTTGACCCAGATCTGGAAGGAAACATAATCCAGGACAATCGAACGTCAGACACATCATCATTCTTGACACACAATCCACCCTTCTAAACACACAGCTGGTAGCGAAAGAACTGTTGCGGATGAGAGAGCCGAATCGCGCCAATCCGTGCGCGGTTTTCTTTTCATGGAGGTACCAGGATAAGTTGGAATAATTTATGCAACACGTACATGCCATCACCTAATTTGATATTCATTTAAAAGCATTACGAAATGTTTTGAAACTGAAATCCACGCGAAATATTGTTGTTATAGTATAGTAGGCTTCTTCAAATCCTTCACTTGGCATTGAAATAAAAAAATCACGTTGTCGTATTCCCTCAAATCGATACCGGATTCAAATAAAAATAGACACATAAAAACGTGATTGAGATTTTTTTTTTCAAAGCATTTCAATTCAATTGAAATGCGAATCCTCAGTTACTATAGGCATATTGAACAACACAAACCAATAACATATACATTATAATTGAAATTACTACATGAAGAAACCATTCAATTAATTATTATAATCGAAGCATTAAAAAATAAGAAATCCATTTTATACCAATTGATAGTTATTTTGATGATCCTTAATCATCTTATGCATTCAATGGATGGTTTCTTCATATTTATTCAGATATCCTATATTTTAACATACGTTATCTATGTTATCCAACATGAAGTATTTAAATATACACATTATTATTTAATTTCTAAGCAATGTATGATATTTTTATCAATTATTTTATAATTACACTAGTTTATATTTAATTAAATCAAAGCAAATCATATTTAAATAACTTTGATTATGTTCTTAAGACTTTTTGAATAATTATTTTTCAAATAGATATAGTCAAATTATGTTTCTTTTAAATATGACGTTATATTTAAAAGTTGAATTAGAAGAGTCAACAATTTTCAATATAAAATATATTTAATCAAACCTTGAATACATGATAATGCATGAAATGTCCAGAAAAATAAATAATTCTTGGAGTTATTCGAACTTTAAGTAGGACGTAACAAATAATTTATACTTAAAGCGAGCAATGAAGAAATCAAGCAAAAACCCATAATTGAATTTATTTTGATTAACTTTTAATTATTTGATACTTATAACGGCAAATGATTAATATCTTGCTTTTTTTTGCAAGTATATAGATAACTATATAAACATTTTGACTAAAAGTTTAAATAATTTAGTAGAAGTGCAAATGTTTTCTTTACTATATTCATTGAAGAAGTAATCATGCACAGTTACGTCATTTCCATGTACATGTTTGCAAGGTAATAATTATGTTACATTTGTTGTTATTTAATGACGCTTCATTATTGCTAGTTAATAATGATTTAAAGCCTATACATCTATTATTAAACGAGCAAGAAAAAAAAAGTAAAAGTTAATATTCATAAACGAAATGAATCTCCGTGAGATCGTTGGATGCGTCTTGCCTAACCTCATTGGTTTCTTCATTTCTAAAGTGATCGATTCTCCGTTATTGCATAAGGATTAAACACATTTCGAATGTAATTAATGTTATATAAAAAGAGTTAAATGTACCTGTATATACACACACATAAAAAGGAAATGTTTATTTACTTTGTTCACGTGCAGCTGAATTGTGTCATGACATTTTCCACCGAGTTCAATAAAAAAAAACATATTTCTCGCAATTCCCAATTAAATTTTTATATGAAATGGATTTTTACCGCTGACGCAACTTCATCTCACAACAACTATACATCCCGAATTACATGCTTCAATAACCACAAACAGATTTCGCAAGATCGTTTTAACGAATTCAATACATCTCATCATTTTTTTGGAAGACTTATAAATAAATAATGTCCCACTTTAATGTAGAAAGTTATGAAAATATTAATGCTTCCAACAAAGAAAAAGAAGATGGGATGCAAACTGCGAAAATAATATTGTCATTTATTTCGCATCAAAACATAATTTGGGATATTTTTTTATGTAAGTGAAATCTTCTGCATTTAATCGCAGGAAAATATGTTACTTCATTTTACCTACATACGTAGGAAATTTTAATGAAAATTTACAGCAATTCGTAATAGCTTTAACGCAAGATTATCAGATAATTATGAGTAGCGCAACTTTAACTTCACATTTATTCATGTGTAGAAAAAGAAGTAATTAATTAATGAATACTGTTATTATGTTTATTATAATTGCCGTTCGCATCGCGGCCTGGACAAAATTTCATAAAAAAAACTGGAACACGAGAACCAGAAGGCATATTTCGCAATCGCAATACGAAATACAAGCATCCTCTCCCACGAAATATAAACAAAACAACAGCAGCAACAACCTTTTCCTTCTATTCCCTTACGTAACTATGATTAATGCAGAACAGATTCACAGAAGTTGTGTATCCTCCAGTTGGGTAACCAGGAAACATGCATTTGTTCTTCTCTCCATCACGTTACCTTTGTTTTCTTTAAAGGAAAGTCCCCGTGTTAAACAAATATGTATCCAACCATTGTCATCTCTTTCTATCTCTCATTTTTTATCTCATTTACATAAATCGATGATCATTGAACGATTTCTTCTTTTGGCAACTTTCCTTCGAACACAATATTTAGTTATTTCATTTGTTCTCTATTTATTTCGGTGGGTTTGGCACACTTTTTAAACATTCTTTTCACGGACGCAATCCATTTTTTTCAATGCATGACCACACATCGGCCGTTTATTTTTTTTGGGCTCGGCCGCAGAACTGTTGACCCGGTCAGCATTCAATCGATGAATGAACGGAACAATCAAATAAATTGCAATAAACTGAATCACATAGACCAAAGTGGAAATAAAAAAAAATCATAGTTGTTATCTAAATTATTCGACAAATTCTAAAATCTGCATTCTAAAACGTAACCGTTGTTAATATTATATTACGCATATACATGCTAATACAGTTTTTGTTGTGTATTTAAAAGCTTAGAACTGTACATTGATATTGCGTTTGCTTAATACCAAAACCGTGAATAAAGCAACAAATGTCAAAGAAACACATGTCTGCAAAACAGAATAGAATTTAAATTAACTTTGTTTATGAAAAAACATATAATCTCAAAATTCTAATGAACAATTATATTCTTTTTAAACATTTATTAGAAAAGTAATAAAACGTAATTGTAAACAAGTTGTATTATGTACAATCAGTGAACAAACTATTATTATATAAAATTTTAATAAAAATACATATACAAAAGAGACATTTTTCTGCCTAAACTAAAATAATTAATAATATATATATACATTAAAATATAAATAAACAGTTATATGAATCATCAAAATGATTTCAAATGCATTTATACATTTTCTATGGAATAATTTGATACTTATTTCAATTTATGATACTCGTATATCATACGGTATTTCAATTTAGTAGACAGTTGCACAATCACGTTTTATAGAGTCGAATAAAATAATACTTTTGAGTAAATATAATGCTAATATATTAAAATAATTTTAAATATACATAAATATTTAATTCATGTTTTTCAAAATAAAATAAGTGCAATTGTTTGTGTTTCAAAATTTTATATTAAAATAATATACATATGTTTTCCCTCAAATTAAATATAACTAAATATGAAAGTATTTAAGATAATTATTAAATAATTTTAGGGAAATTCTATTTATTTATATATTTTTTATAAATTCTTTATAAATGAGAATCATTGCATTAGAAATATAAATTTAAGTTTAAATTATGTAATTTACATATTAATTGTTGCTGCGTTTTAATACTGTGAATTAATGATTTTTTGTTTATTACTTTCTTTCATTCAAGTAATACCAAATATGTACATTTCTAATTAATTATTATTTGAGTATAATATATTATATTGTGTTATTAATAATGTTTATACATTATGTTTACATTATTTTAATTAGTTTTAAAAAAAAATTGTTAAGGCAAATTTTCTTATTTTTAGATTTGCATGCATTTTATGTTCTACGTGAGTAAAGAAGCAGTTTTAAATGAAATATTCTGAAATGCAACGAGCACCGCAAATTACACGCCATATTAAAATCCTATACTTGTTCCAGATGTGAAACGAATGCATTTGAAAATTTGAATATATAATTATACTGTACGAGTGAAAGAATGCCAGACAATCACAATAATTTAAAAAGCAGTAAATTGCAATTAATTACACGTATTTCGAGTTCATGATCGTAACCAGAAAATAACAAAAACAAAAATATATTCTACTGATTTTCATAAAAAGTTTTAATAATTATATTGACAAAGAAATAAATAGTTCACGATAACACTCACTCACCTCGTTAGGAAATTAAGATCGGAACGAAAACAGAAATATTAAACGCAGGGAAAGTTTGTTGTTTTTTTTGTGTGTGTTTGGATGAGTGTCTTGAAGCACTCCACTCTTTGGGAATACTACTGACTTGTTGGTGTTTTGCGGCGTGTATATAGCCGGCCTACATCCCCACGTCTGCTAACCTACATAATCCTCTTTGCCCCTCACGAAGGAGTCCCATCGGATCAGCCTCATCCTCTTCTTCCTCTAGTGGGGAGTACCAAATCAAGCCTCACCGGCTCAGCACTACTATCACTATCTCTCGATAACTCACCAAGTTTATTTCAACAATAATATGAATTTTACATGTAATCGAAAGTAAGTGAAGAACGGGATTCTTCAACCAAGTTGCAACACGCCGAGACAAACGAATTTAATATATTAAAAAAATATGTATGGAGTTGAAGCGCACGCATGTAGACATTCACTTTCTATAATGTGTAGAATCTTCCTCTAATTGTATATTACTAATATACCATAAATCACATTAAACAAAAACGTTCAATTCTTACCTTTTTTGGTATTTTCATAACCATTGTTTTAATTAAATGTTAAATTATATATACAAATAGGTAATTACTGATAATGGGTTGTGTAAAAGAAGAAAATAAAAAAATGCTTTCAGAAAATCTATGAAATGTTGATATTCTTAATATTACAACATAAGTAATTGTTTATTTGTCTATAAAAAGTTATTAAACATATTTGTAAGTAATTGTTTTAATCAAATGTCAAATTCTGAAGTTTAGAAATTTTCACTTAATAAAATAAATGAACGCTTTCAGAAAATCTATTGAAAAAGTGTTGTTTCTACGAAGAGTTCATGAACACATTCAAATTTGTAAGTAAATTTTATTTTATTTTTTTATTTGATTTTATTAAATATATAAATTAAATTAAAAAATAATTGAAATTTGTTTTCCATTGAGATGTTTAATTGTGTCGTTTATACATATGCATATACTGAAGAAGAGTTGCGTAGAAGATGAAAATAAATAAATGCAGAAAATAGAAATGTTAATATTCTTAATATTGCTACATAACACTCTTCCGCGAAGACTTCATAAATACATTTAAAATTGCAAGTAAGTTATCTTGATATTTCATTTATTGTATTATATTAATAAAAAGACAAAATTTTCTTACGAAGATATATTTTGAGCAGTTTCCATAACGATTGTTTCAATTAAATGTCAATTTATGATGTATATAAATATGCAATTATTCTTACAACATAGTATAGTGTTCATTCTACTAAGACTTCATAACTACATTTAAATTTGTAAGTGAATTATTTATTTAATTTAATTAATTATATCATTAAGACCAAATTAATTAACAAATATAATTGAAAATCGCGAGTAAAAAAGAAAATGCTAATTTTGTTTTGATTCCCATAACGATTGTTATTATCAAATGTTAAATTACGTTGGTTACAAATACGTACTTAATGAAGGTGTAGAAGAAGAAAATAAATGAACGCTTTCATAAAATCTAAGGAACGTTATTTTCAATATTACAACATTGTTGCTTCCACGAAGAGTTCATAAATACATTTAAATTTGCAAGTTAATTGTATTTTTATTTCAATATACATCAAATAAATCATTGCGATATTTTTTAATGAAAATAATTTCAATAAAAAGAAAACTCATTATTATGTATTTAACTTATCTTTTTTTGATATTTCCAAGAGAATTGTTTTAATTAAATGTTAAGTTGTTTTCTCTGTAAATTTGCACATATACTTATATATGCCAATGATTCTTGGTGTATAAGAAGAAAACATACAAATGCTTTCAAAAAAAATCTAAGGAATGTTGATATTTTCAATATTGCAACATTGTTACTATCTTCCATGCAGAATTTGTAAGAAAATTATCCATACATTAAAGTTTAAATAAATCATTAACACAACGACTTTCACATAATTTTCAGATTTTAAGATTCAAATGATTTTTATAATTGATCACATTCGATAACCAATTAAGAAAATTAACGTGATAATAATTTAGATTGCGAAAATATCATTGAATAGCAAACTTTCCACAGAAGATAAATTCGATGCAAATTCGTCATTCTGAATTTACCTTTAATTCATGTTTATTAATAAATAGAAAGCAAGGTTTTGTTGGACAAATATATCATGAGGAACCGTTAAACGATATCAAACATACGAATGTTTATTCATTAAGTTTCATTCAACATTTAAACTATGCATGTACAAAACCTGAATATTTTTCGCGTCTTTTTTTTGCAATTGTTTTATCAAAAAGTATAGCAATACATAAAACTAGTTATCATTTATACTCAATGTTAAATTTGTATTAAACAAATATTTTTTTTGCTATTATTTCATTATAAGTATTGTAATGTAAGCAAAACTAGCGTTCATTAGGTAATAAATATTAAATTCGTAATAAAAAAATAAATAAAATGCAAAATTAGAAAGTGATTACCGACGTTTGTGACACGATTAAACTGAAAATGAGCATTCGAATAATAAGATCCAACTTCAAACTTACCTTATAAATATTTTTTTTGCGTAATTGTTTATTTTTTTTCTTATTTTAATCTCAAATCCGTTGAGCAACTCGACTCGTGTTTTGCTACTTATGTCGATTTTCCTGAATGGAGCATATATAAAAAATTAACCAAGCAAGAGAGACTTCTTATATTTTTTTTTTCCCTCTTTTTTTGAGACTCGTCGGAGGATTGCGAAGTCTCAAGAAGATTTATCTGTTTTCGCATCCGCGATGGAGAGATGCAATTAAGACATTATTTCTAAATTTGCCGAAACTGCGCATTGTGATGTGAAACAATACTTGTATTTTTCTAGCCACGGTTAGAAACTACTTTCTTTCCTGATACGCTAACAATTATAGTATAATTTACTTTAGATTAATTCTGGTAGTTCCCGAGTTCACTAATTTCTTCATTACAATAATTCTGGGAATTAGTAAAGTGAGAACTTAAAAAAACTTAATTTAATTAACATGTATTATTTTTGGTTCAGTAATAAATTTCAATAGAGAGAATAATAATTTTTTTATTGTTTTAAATTTAAATTCACATTTTTTTTAATATTAGATGTAACAGTTATTTAAATATTTACAGTCAAAAAGTGTGAAGTAAAAAAATACGAATTATTGCAACATGTAATTATTTCAAATAAATATTATTATCTCTGTAAAACAATAATTAAGGTTTGAACAATTATTTATCTAACATTGTGGTGCTATTATCATTGATTTTAAGTTTGTTTTCAAATGTACAAATCAGACTATTACGAATACTGGTAGAAAATACTAGAAGCCATACTATGCGAGGTATTGCTATATATATATATAAATAATAATCATCACTAATCAATATATACAGCAATACCTCGCATAGTGTTGGTAATCGGTTCCGCCAATACCCTGGACTGTTTGAAATAGGATTAACCGCGGACTTTAAAAATAATCTGCACAATAAGAAAATACTATATTAATTTTGATAAGAATTTTTGTGTTACATTTACAATAGTTTTGGTGATCTAATCTTTCTTCAAATTGTTTCAATTTTTATAAAAACTAAGGGCAGAGAAAAACCGTGGAACGGAAATTACTTTAATGGTAATGTTCTAATTGTGCAGCTTCCTTTATGTTGAAATTTTAGGTTGGACCAATAATTGCACAAAGCACAAAGCTTTACGACCAGAATATCCTTCATTCATTATATAAACTATCAATAATACGTATATAACGTTAATAATAAACATGTTTACCATAAATATAGAAAATAAGAATGATATTTTTTAGTAAATATTCAGTAAATCAAATCTCAATGTAAATCTATCTCAAAACTTATTATTTTGGTTAAATTTCAAATGTTTTTATGTGTATCCTATAACAGTATTTCTCAGCATGCGGCAGAAATGACCCAACTTATTTGTTTGTAGTTGTACTGCGACGCAATTGCTACACTTTTTCACCAGTTTACTTTGACACATGGTGACACATGTCACATCACAAATTATTTAAAAAATAAGTCAATTCATAGATTGAACAATTAGTAACAGTTTAATATTTTTCAGAAAATTCGTTTTATTTATAAGAAAAAATAAATTAGAAAATAGCAATATTATTAATTAAAACGCGAATAATAATTGTATAGATGTTTTAATATAAATATTTTTTAGGTATACACATGTGATTTTAATAGTCCAAGAAGCAAAAACTTTTGCTATTCATGATGACAGGATGTCACGTTCTGCGTTGAAAGTTTGTTTTTGCAGAAGATTTAATCCTGCGATTACAGATAAAAACGAAGAAACTGTTACTTCTTGAAGGAATTTGCATTGGAACTTTCTTCGAAATATTTGCACTACGTCCATTTGATACGCAAATAATCTGTTCACTATTAAACGAAATAATTACTTTCGACATAAAACTAGGAGAAATTCTATTGATGGTATAATTAAGCGTTATACTTTTCTCTTAAAAAATAATGAAAATAGTAATTTCATCCGAATGACTAACTAAGTAATGAAATTAAGTAATTTAAATATTGTATTGGATTATATTGCAGAAATAATATTTTCGCTTTGAACTTGGAAAAAAAGTAGGCATTGTTAAAGTAAAGCACGCGAACTTTCTTCTTGGACGTCGCGCCGTGTTTGTTTTGAATTCATAATTTCATGCATAGACTAATTATCGATTGCTGTGCATACAGTATTAGTTGATATTTCTTAACAGGAAGTTCGAAATCTGTTACTTTCTACCTCTTATGGTAGACAGACATTGCGCTCAAAATACTTGGGACGCTAAAGTATTTGACTTATCGGATGCCATTGTCTTTAAAAGACGAAAGTGTTGTGTATTTTTGTTGCTTTTAGCAGGAAGAGATTTAGTATCCGAGAACAACTTATGGCAGGAAATTGTGATGGGAAACAAATCCAATGAGTTGTACAATAGGAACACTATATGTAGATATGACACGGCTAGTTTTATGCAAAACTATTTCCAATTAATATAGAATTTATATTGTGCAATTTTCCCTATAAAAATACAATAAATCAATGAAAAGATAATTTCATTGTGTTATAAAAATTAAATACTTGTTTATTAATGATTGTTGCACAATTAAGTTTAATGTTTGGAACATTCTTGCATTTTTTGACATAAAACATTGAACATTTGGAAAACATACTACATTCAATGACGAATATATTTGATTCCGTTTTTAATATTCTTTCTTACGAATCGACTCGAAATTATTTTTTCATTCCCCATTAGGAAGCAGTTTTTTAAAACGTTATATATGATTTGTTTGCATATTTTATTAATTAGTAATATTAATTCAGTTGTACTACGTAATAATAGGTAAAAGCAGTGACAGTTGGTGATAATAAAAACAGGTTGAACCAGGAAGCAAAAATAACTGATTTTTTGTAGTTATTATTGTTATAAATTATAATGAATAAATAAAGATAAATTAATTGTATATTAATTATATATTTGAACTGCGAGAATAGAAAACAAATGATTGCTGTTTAATTTATTTTAAGTGCCATTAAGTTTTGAACTACTTTAGTAAATCACTTGAAAGCATTGAAGCAACTTTGATTTGTGCATTCGCTTGTACAATGCCATCAATTTTCGTATTGATAGTTTTGCTACGAGTATTGTCCTCATTTTACTTATTTATATAAACATTCCTCATCCAATCGAAGACACTCGCTACTTTAATGTGATCTTCACATATGTCAGCATAAATAATTATCAAATCTAGTTAACTAACAAATGTTATATTTTTACGTTGAATTATTACTTGTACAAAAAAAATCTTTATATATTAGATAATTAAATATTTTCTCAAATAGTAATGTAATTGAATACAGTGATAATATTCGATAATGATATACAGCAGTACCTCGGTTACAGATACTTCACATATTGCGAAGTCCCTAATTGTCAAAATTCATATTTCTTGGAAAGAAGACACTAACGAAATCTTAAATGGCGGCAAAAGTTGTAGAAGAACGCATTAACATTTAAGAAATTAGAAATGAAGTTTCATGCAAAAAATGATGTTTTTTCAGTGGAAGATTTAGCTTTAGATAAATAAAATGAAGACAAAGACGGAGCAAAAAACGCTATTGCCTGAAAAAGAAAATAATCATTAATATTTTGAAAGTAAGTTGACTGTTTAATAAAAGTTTTCGAAAAAAAAAATCGAAAATTCGTCTAATGCAAAACGTAATATCATCTTTTAACGTTTATTCTTCATAGATGAAAGAGGTAATGTATAATAAATATATCTGTTTCTAAGATGAATTATGTTTAAATGTGATGATTTCTCTTTGTTTTTATAATACAAAAATTCCCCTTTTTGAAGATACTTACAGAATAAATTAATCATATATTGGTATGCAAATCTTATTGAAAATTTGTTTATAGTATAGAATTTGCAACTAATACATCTTTTATGACAGTCTAATTCAATTTTGTTAAAATTTACTATAAAAAAAATGCAAAAACAACATGGATTCATTCAACCCATTACGATATTTATGAAGATTATTTAATTGTTAAATACAATATAGTTTTTTAACATACACGATTTTTATCTACAATCAATAGTCTTACAGATGGAAAACTTAACAGTATTCACTTATATTATTTTATTGAGTATAATATTGATAAATTGATTATTGATATAATGGAAGATTTATAATATTGATTAATTAAAATAAGTATTCAATATTAGAGAATTGGAGTTATGAATAATTTTGTTAAGTTTAGAATATATTAAAGAATTAACATATATAAAGTAACAAATTTATCATCTGTTACACCTATTATCAAAATTGAAATTTTAAAGAAAGTAACATAAATAGAACAAATTTCTAGCAAATAAGAATAATATTCAGAAAAGCAACAATGAATAATACTGTAATATTATTATTTCCTATGCTTTAAAAAAGATAATTTCAATATGAAAACAGCATCATTATTTTATTCGTTCCATGAAAATTCCTGCTTCACGGAGAAAAAATAATGTGAAAACTTCATATAAACACTTTGTTACTTCAATTGTTCGCAATATTTTATTTTTTTCCTTTTGTACAAGGCGTGCTTCTCAATGGATGGCCACGCAACGTTCAATGTGTAAACTTAATTGCATTTCTCAACTAGCAATTTATATACATGGGAATGATTTCATTTAGGCGTAGCACATTCATATGAAATGAACAATTACATATGATATTTCGAGAGTGTACAAACCGAAAAATGGAAATATGAAACGTGAGAGTTTGCACAAGTCTCGATAATCGAAATTGCAGCCTGTGTTTTATATCTGCTCTTCAATCGATCATCTCCATCAAATGTGCAGCATCGTTACATCATCATCTGAGGCTTTTTCGAAACTGCCTTGACACTGGCTGAGATGCCTTACTTGGTTCCAAGGATCGATGCGCAACCAGGCCAATTTAATTATAAGGATAAATCCTCCATTCTTTCTGACTGTATTCATATTGTTTATCATTTCTTGTAGCATTCTAAAATTAAGTCATTTAAAATAAGTGTATAATCAACACAAAACGTATAAACTACTTTTTTTGAGATACACCTAGTAATTTGTAAACAAATAAATATTTTTGTAGGAGTGGAGAATTTGGAACATCGTAGCTACTAAATCAGATCACACCATATGTTTAAAATCGAAAGCAATAAATGTTGAACTAACTGTTTTTTTTTAGTGCTGATATCAAATTATTATGATCTGTAGTACTGTTATAAATAAACGTAAAAATTAATACTAAAAATTTAAATCAAATTATTAGGATTTATTCATAACAACATTTATTGTAAGAAAAATCGAATGTAGTTTCTTTCGAAATTTTCAAACAGAATTATAGTGAATCCGGACTGATCAAATCCGTGCTATGCGAGGTTTTACTGTAAATATTAAATAAATTCTTTTCGTTCTAGAAATAAGAAATTCATTGTATATTAACTGATAAACTAAACAGTGTTTGCTTACTCTCCGCGTGTTGCATAAAGATTTTAATCTGTAATTTAATTAACTGCAGATACAATTGAAGAAAGTGCTTCTTAATGTATTTAAATCGCATGGAGTCTTTTTTATAATGGAGGGAAGTGCTTATTAATCATATTTGTATTCATTATGTAAAGAAATACTAAAACAATAACCTTGATATAAATCTCTAATAATATGGATATTTATCGAATTATCTTGGCCTTAATGCCTATTGACCGAATTTTGTATAATCTTTTATTTACAGTTAACATTGTTTTTATTATTGTGGATTATCTTGGAATAAAAAATAATTAATAATATATTAGAAGCATTGTATATTTCTAGAGAGAAATAAAGAAATTACTTTCAAAAACAATATTGATTTACAAATAGCAGAAAAAAATCCTTTTTTTTTTGCTGTACTAAAGAAAATATACTTAAACCCATCATTATAGACCAGCATTTCTCAACCTCTTTGCTTCGCGATATCGAATATATTTGTTTGTAGTTGTAGTTGACACAAGATGACAGCTGTCATTTGGCATTCTATTAAAAATTTAATGCGACCCAATTTTGGGTTAAGCAAGTCTGTTATTGACTATAGATGCCACAAATAAATAATCATAATTAACGTAGAAATCTATAGAAATTGAAAATAAGTCAAGAAATGTTATCTTTTCGATAAGGAAAATTTTCGTTGTATATTAACCATACAAGTTTCTATCTTTGACATAAGATGACAGCTGTCATTTTGACAACGTTTAATGCAAATCACTTTTGGGTTAAGAAACTCTGTTGTAAACTATAGTTGCCACAAATAAATAGTCATAATTAACGTAGAAATCTATAGAAATTGAAATTAAGTCCATGTTAACCTTACAAATCTAAAGCATTTACTTCTAGCAAAAAAAAAAAATTTGAATTATTTGATAATAAAATATAAATATTAATAGAAAATTATTTATTATTACAATACTTTAGTGAGTTCTATTAAAATCAAGCAAATATATGAAATTTCAAATATGTGTAAAAAAAAATACACATCTTATTACTTCTAACCATGTCTTCTTAACGTAAATATTTAAATAAATATAGACGTAATACAAAATATTTTATTCATTGCTTGATTAATAAACTTGACTGATTGACGCTAATTATATATTAAATCAATGTGTATTATTCCGTAATAATTATATATAATGTAACTATCTAAGCTCGAATTCCATAGAGTATTCATAACGATTCTTTGTAGCTTTATATCCCATGAAGATTGCTAATTTGAAATTATACCATATTTGGAAAATTCTATGTATGGTATTTACCGACTGCTATCTGAATATTACCTTCATTTCAAATACATTCAATATTGCGGTTACCAATTACAACACTTATTCAACGCATGCGATCTTTTCACAAAATATCGAATTTCGATAATTAAGTTTTTAAAATGATATCGATTTAATAACAGATTTATTCAAAATTATGTCCATATTATATGATTTGAAAAAACTTGAGAAAATCTAAGAAAGTGTAATCATTAATCAGTTGCGTTAAAGAGAAAGGTTTTGGATTATAATGATATATACATAAATAAATAAATAAATATATATGCTAATTTATAAAAGACTTGACTTTCAATTTTCCTGAAAAAAAAAACGAAGTATCGGAAAACCCAATCTTTTTACTATTCAATTATTGTAATACTAAAAAAATAATATAGATGAAAAAACTATATATTTTTAAGTTTTCAATAAATGTTAGTTATAATTAATAAAATTTGAATATAATTCGAATCTTAATAAAAATAAATAAAAACCATTAAATAAGCATTGAAAAAGATCTAAATAGATAGTATTTAGAATAAATGTAAGTAAAATATATAAAAATAATAATTTTCTTTAGAAATTCATCCAAATTTGTATGATATTTAATATCAAATAATTCTATTAATATATAAAATGTATGGATCTATATGATAATATCTTTTACTCATTGTTTTGAGATTTAGAAACGTACACTATTCTTTATAATATTTTAGAAAATATTTAATATTTACTAACTACCTAGATTTATAATAGCTTATGCGCTGTAACTTCAATTTTTTTTACATTTATTAAAACAATTAGATTAAATCAAACCTATGTCTTATTCATATAGATATTAATCTAATAAAGTTTATTTTACAAATGTGAATTATGTTTCAGAATTTTAAATTATTATATATTGTATCCACTTCTCAACATTGAAAAACAAATACATAATACATATTTAGTTACGAATGATTGTATTTGTGTTCAAAGCACGCAACACATTACCATATAAAATTGAAGTACGTATCTAAACTGGATGCATGGAATTGTATCGCGTACGTAAAAAATAGAAATCCTCGAACGATAATTAAACTGCGCGAATTATCTAGACTATAAAATGCACTGTGCATAAATAAATAGAAAATTAAAAGTATACTGTTTATTTTGTTAGGTGAAAATTAAATTATTATATAGATTATGATTATAGATTAATAACTATAGGTTTTTTGGGCCAAGTTAAAAACAATTTATAACATAAAGTATTTCTTACTCATAATAATTATTATTAATATACAAATTACGGGAAAGTAATAAGATTGATATCAATTTGTTGTAATCTCCAATTTATGTGTATATATATAAGAAAAATATACACATAAATTCAAGCTTCTCAAGGACTTCATGAGAACACTTCCGATGTTGAAGAAGGTCTATGTATTTTAAATCAAGGAAAAAACATGCTTTTCGTTTCCTGAAATTAGTAAAATGATTGTTGAAGCTATCGAAATAAAACTACAGTCATACCAAAATATGACGAGACAAGAAAACCTTGCTGCAACGAAGACAAATAAAATTAAGATTAAATTAAATAATTTTTTGTCGAAAAAAATATTAACAATTAAAGCTTTTATTCTTTCCAGTTTTATTTTGTTAGTAAAAATTATACTTATTTAGAAAAAAGTTTGTCATTATCTAATAAAACTTTTCTTTCTTTGAAAAAGCTATGAACATTCTGTAATGTATCCTAGTTAAGAAGTGACTGAAATAAGATATGACATTTTTTTTAGTTTAGAAATTTTCATATTTATAATAATTTATGTTTATACATCAATAAATGTTGTCATTATTTATAAGAATTACTTTACCATCCTAAATTCGAAAGTGATTATAATATAAATTCAATTACTGATTATTTAAATACTTATTTGCAAATATTAGATATTCATTAAAATCTAACATCTGCTTCTAATCAATAGATTTAAATGAAAGTCAACGTAAAAAAAAATCGAAAGTGACAGCATTTTCTCGTTTACTTCTAAGAGCCTAGTTAATGATTTACTGCATATAAATGCAATGTTTTTTTTTTTTCCTTAAGAGTTCTAATACAATTTCTCTAAAATAAATAATGAATGAAAAATAAATCAGTTAAATAGAAAATAAGATTTTCATATATTTTGCTTAATTATGTAAAATTTATATATTCTGTCCTCGGTATAATCATGTGATAAAATTGACAAATGTCTCCCATTCCATTGTAATTCCAGCTTTCCTAGTCTATGATTACAGAAAACGAAAGCAAAAAAAGGTGTAAAATGAATAAATTAATTAAACAATTACTCACACAATGATGTTGTTATCTGACGCATAAAACAAGTATTGTGATGTAAAGAAAATTGGGGACAAAAGCTGATAAAATTGTGTAGATATTGGCAGTAATAAGCTATAATTATCGTCGTTTGCTGCATTTAATGGAAGCGTTTCTGTTGTTTCCACTTTACGTAATTCTTCATTACATTGTTCGAACACCATTGACTTTTATTCTTCGCAAATCTATTAAGTATTCAAGGATGCATCGACAAATATAGAACAAATTGCCGCTGTCGGATGAACGGCAGTTAAGTAGTCCGTGGAATAAATAAGAACAGCAAAAAAAAGTATAACAATATGATTATACCATTGTGTGTTCATCCTTCTAATTCGCCTACGCATCATGAAATTCCAAAACGATTTATTGCATTTCATATAATCGTTTATTGTTTGGACTAATCATCCGTGGTATTTCTTTATAATCACTAAATTATTGTCGTATTTTTTTAACAATCTGCGAGTAACGTGTCTATATGCAGATACATGTCAAGGATGTAAACAACTCTTGAAAAAAAATGTTGTATCCAAAATAAAATAAAGGAATACCACGATTATACTTTCGTCAATTAAGTGATGTGTGGAACATACAATAATAATTACAGTTACAAAAAAATAAACGCATATAACTTTCACTTGAACTTTTACACTTTTGTCAATTGTTACGCCTGAAACGCAATACACTGACTTCAATAGTAAGAGAAAGAAAACGAATGTTTGCTTTAAAAGAAGGTGAAATTTTGTTCTTAAACTTGACAAGCGAATGCACACCTTCTGTTATATTAATTTATATTTCGTGCATCGATAGAAGTTTCTTTATTTCCATACTAGGATCAATTATTACATCTAATCTGTTGATATTATCACCTAATTATAAAATTATGTTCACCAATACGTAAATTATTTCTTTGGTTACAATTTAATTAAATCATTATTGGTGAATTTAGACAGATAGCCTTATGGTCAATAGCCCTTTGCGGAATTGATCATTCTATTATTCTCAAATAAGATTTTTTTAAATAAGCATTTTAGTCTTTTATGACACGTTTATCATGATAATATCTAATATAAAGAAATCTTATAGTTTTCTTCTTGTATACAAAAAAAATTGTGGAAAATTATATAATGGAAATAGAAAAAAATAGAAGTAATAATATTTCTATTTAATGTATAGCCATATTCTTTGATATTCCGAAGGATATAGATTTTTAATAATCAGAAAAAGATGTTTATATCATCATATTTCTATACCAACAACAGATAAAACAAAAATGGCAACATTTGCAGATGACACAGCAATCATGGAATCAGACAAAAGTCCCATAATTGCATCTCAACACCTTCAAGAAGAGCTCAATCTGCTCGAGATATTGTTCAAGAAATGGCGAATTGGTATAAACCAGTCGAAATCGGTGCAAGTTACTTTAACCTTAAAACAACACCTGTCCCCCAGTCAAACTCTACAACAAAATAGTTCCAGCATCAATGGTGAGATTCTTGGGAATGCACCTGGGCACGAGACTGACTTGGAAGGGCCATATCCAGGCAAAACGTGAACAACTAGAAATAAAATTTAGAAAGATGTATTGGCTGCTGCGCGCAAATTCTCAGATGACTTTGGAGAACAAGTTACTAGCAACAAGTTACTATTACAAAGTAATATTAAAACCAGTCTGAACGTTCGGTATCCAATTATATCGAAATCCAAGTATTTCAATATAAATGTATTAGAATATTCGCGGCTGCACTATAGTACATCACCAACAAGAGACTTCACCAGGACTTTGTAATAAAAATAGTGGAAGAGGTTGCTAAAGATTTCACGAACAGGCTTGATTCGCATACGAACCCGTTGGCTGTCAACCTTCTCGACAATGGCGTGACAACAAGAAGATTAAAGAGCTTTAAGCCATTCGATTTTCAATTTAGATTTAAGTAAAGAATAAATAAACCAATATTATATAAAAGCATCACTGAATGGTGACACTGGGCAGCGACTTCCTAATGTCAACAGCAAACCGATTTAATAAATGTTCAGCTGAATAGATTGTAAATAAAAACTGACAAAAAATAATCATATTTCCAACTATTATATATGAACTAACAGATATAAAATTGAGTACATTAAACTTCATAATAAAATTTTATCTGAATAAATTATTGCTAAAACCGAACGATTTATTTTTATATAATAATCTAATTTAGAAAACAATCTAATAGCTATTTTTTTAGTCCTAATTTAATTCTCCAGAGTTGGAAAGTTGTGCATAAAAAAGTATATCACAGAAAGAAAATCAATGTTTTTTTGGTGCATATATTAAATTTATTTACTAATTATATTCTTTTCATGCAAATCTGTCTTGTTAATTGGCCATTTCTTCGATTCGTAGGCGTCTTAAATTAGATAAAAACATCCTAAAATCTGTGTTTTCGTTTACGTTCTAGATATGATTTTCCGTGCCACGCCTTGGAATTTCAAAAATTCCAATACAAAAGAAAAGGAAAGACTATAAAAACAACGTCTGGTTTTGCGACAGAAAGTGAAGATTTGTCCATGACCCAAAAAAGGTCGAATATATATTATATATTGTTTCGCTTTCTTTAATCTTTTATGATAACAATGTAGTTTAACGATATTATATTGAGATAAGAAATTAACATTATATACAACATTAATATCTTACTATCTACTTCTATATTCGCTTTCAAATTTCTATTGAAAAATATTTTATCTCAAAGAAATACAGCAATACCTCGCATGGTGCAAAATCTTGGAATATTTTAAAACTACATTTGTATTTTGTTCAATTATAATTTTTTTGTTGTGAAATTTTCAAACCGGACTGATCGAAGCCGGATTATACAAGTTATGTCGTATTATGAATTACATAAATCTATATATGTTATAATAATATTTAATATTATTTATATTATATAGTCCTTAGTTGATAGTTTATTTTCTAATTAACAATAAAACAAATTTATATGAACCTACATAATAAACAAATTTAATGAAGAATAACAATGGACATTAGTATGAAAAAAGTAATTCAAAAGCATCGAATAATTTATATAATACTGTTCAATATATGCCAAGCATAATTTTAGAATATATTTATGAGCTTCATTAACTATCTGAATCAAATATTAACAGAAGAAAGTGGCAAGTTCTAAGAATTATAAAGAAAACAAACACAAGGTGGAAGTCATACATATTTTACAGCATAAGAAAGTTAAGCAACTCGGATGAGTGATTAACACTTTTTTTCTAACTAATATAATGAATAAAATATTAAAACAAATAATCATAAATGCTACCTCAATACTAATAGTAGTTAATAATAGATTCATTAATATATTCTATATAGAAGAATGTTTCAAGACTAAATCGATTATATAACATTTATAATAATATTGCATTTTAATCTATGAAATGGAAGCAATAATTTCCTAGTCGAATGGATTCAAAAAGCAAAAGTGAAATGACTCAGACCAATTTTAGTTAATTAATGCTCATTCTCAGAAACTCTTACAATGTATGAGGTAACTTTAAAATCGTGATTAGCAACAAAAAAAAGGGGATCAAATATTGTACGGTATGCTCTCATTAGTTTTATATTTTTTTGAGAGATCCACAATCACGAATTACAAGGATTACTTCATTTATCTTCACTTTTACTGTTCCACTTGAGACATCTCAAAATTAAGCTAAAGTCTTATACGTATGTATGTATACAACATATTCATCCTTGATCCAATAACAATTTTAAAAAGGAAGAAGAATCCGATTGGTTCAATGTCGCGAGAAGACTGCAACAGCCATGGAATAATTAATAATACCGACGGGAGTTCAGATTGTTTGATTCAAGATTCCTTTCGATCGTGTTTCTTCTGTGCGCTTTTTTTTTATTTCTGCGCCGATGATTAAAAATAAAGGCGAGATGATCCATTTTAATTTCATGATTTACATCTCAAGGCGATTCATGATGAAACGTTTTAAAAAGTTCTCTTTTTTTTCAAAGTTACATTGCACTAATCAGGAGCGCAAACTGACCCGAATTAACGATAACATCGATATTGTTCATTTTAGACGTAAAGACAGAGAATTCGTCGATGATGCACTTTCACCGCGGTCCAAACAATTAGAGTGCAAAGAAAATTCCCACCGCAAGTGGAAAACGTCGATGCAAAGCAAAAAAATCACGCCGTCTGGGTTGGGTAACGCCTCGTTACGTAACTCGATAAGATCGACCGTCGGTTGTTCCTGCCGGAGAATCCAGCTCTCTACGGATTTTTCCGCTGATCGAGTCAACTGAGATTTTAGATTCGATTATTACAAACCTTATTACTATAATTGACTATTATTTTGAAATATGCCAATTTGTGCAAAAATTTCTAATTTGAACGCTGAAAGGTTAATAGGAAATTTTGCAGAAGCAACAGTATTCTCTCCTTCGATGCCGAGGAAGAGAAATAGGAAGTTTGCAAAATCCACAAAAGGAAGTTGCGAAGTTACGATTTCCTTATGTAATAAATATAGTCACAGAAAAAAAAATGTTTCTATTCAACATCCTTGTCATAAAAATATCAGAATTAAGTTCGAGAATTTTCGCAACCTCGATAACTTGAATTACATAATTACAAATTCATAATTGAATATCTCTCAAAAAAAGAAGTTCATTAAAAAAAATTCTAATTATAAACCAACACTGCTGTTAAACAATTTAGTTAGAAATACAATTATATATCTATAGATACATCTATATTTAACCTAATAATATATACATTTTGATAGATATTACACAATAGACTTAAAGATAAAATAATACTACTTCCTGTGATTTGCGACACTAATGACATTAAATAAATTTGTTGGCGGTATAATTGTCTTATAGATGAACAACTCAACAATAACCCAATTTATTACTTCACTCTCGATCAATTTAATTAAATCTTATGGTAAGTTAACAAATATATGACAATATAAATTTATTTACTTATTTATTTTAACCGCAAATTGATTGCAACTTATAAATAGTGTATGAGATTATACTTGAAAGCAAGTAAATTAAATTAACATCAACCAAGATCATAAAAATAAAAATTCAGCTCGGTATAAGACGCAATTATTAGACAAAGTGTGACACCTCGATTACACAAGTTAAATAAGAACTTGCCATATAAAATAATCAAATTATATCTGTATAATAGAATGTTTCAGGAAAAAAATAATAGATCGAGATTTTTTTACGAACTCTATTATAACTTGCATACAATATTCCTAAAACTAGCAACTTACGAATGTAACATTCACTGATGATATACAAATCTGACATCGGATAAGAATGATTAAATGCAGGGAAAAAATATATGAACTATAGGAATTAAACATTAGAGAATATCAGTTTATTAAATGAAATCCGTGCATATCACTTAAGATCTGCCGAAATGGACGAAAGTCAAACATTTTGGCATGCATTCAGTATGGATGTATGGTATCCATTTGAGTGGTGCAAAAGAAACATACATAATATCTCTATCAAAATGCCTAATAAACAAATATATAATTCATCTGGTTGATGATACAATAACAATGTTAATTTTAAAAATCAAATTCGAAACTATTTAAACTATATATGAATAAAATTATATTTGGATTTAACTCTTTGAGGGGGCAGACATTCCTAAACTAGACCAAACAAATTATGGTTGTCGGAATTTTGATATAGTCGGGATTATGGTTGTCGGGATTTCAATAGGCAATTTCTCCGGCACCATATACCATTCAACGAAATAGTAATTTATAACACTGATTCTTACCTGATTATCATTAAGTTAATAATTATTGATATTTGTCGATTAAGATTGTTGATTACCTCACGTTTCATCGTGGGTCACAGATAATCACCATTCAATTGATGATAAACAAGTGAAATCTGCCTCAGTGAAAGTATCGAATGAAAATGAGCCCCAGGTGATTCTCATGCGATATCAAACGTTATCTCAATAAACATTGCCAATATAAATGTGAGGCACCCAGTAAATATATTTTCTCATTGTCAAATTAGGTAACTAAATAATTAAAATAAATGTTGCAGGTAATTTAAGTAAGATAATTATTTCCAGTAAACGATTCTTTAGAAAGAATAATTATAAAAGGATTTATTTTCGACCACACAATAATATCATATATATATATATATATTATATAATCTGACATAACAATGCACGAGTACACTAAATACTAGAGCCAAATCACAATATGAATCTTCCATATTATTATATCATGTATACTCATCCATTTAAAATACTAGTGCAAAAATACTATAGCCAAGTTTACAACTCATCCAAAAAATAAAACCCATCGACGCCCCATCCCCATTTCATTTATATATAATTATATTAATCCTCATATATAATCCAATAAAAAATCAACATAATAGAAACATTAAAGCAGTTACTGAATAAATAAGATGCGATACATTTTCTAAAGTAAAGTTACAAACGGAAAAGAAAGAAAAAAAAAACAAAAGAAAAATATTTATCGTTTCGTTGAGCTACAAATCTTTATTATTTTTAATAGCTAGAGAAACATATCTTAAATACAAATTAAAAGCTATACAGTCCATTGTGTTTCTTTGTAATTAAAAATAATAAACTTTTATATAATACAAATTTTAAAAATAAAGTAGCAATTTAGAAAGAAAGAACAAACGATCGCTATATATTTTTTATACTTAGTTTTCATATCATATCATCTTTTTTTTTGTTACCACCATACTAGTTAATATAAAAAAATAATCATTTTAGTTTTTTTATTTGCTTCTCATAAATTGGTTATATCATAGTGTTTTTTTTTATCAATATTTATATATCATATTAAATATACATAATAAAAATATATTAAATTAAAAAATAAATGAAAAGCATTACATATGTATAGATATGGAAACAATTAATATTAATAAAAATAAGTCGTCATTAAAATAAGATAAAATTAAGAAAATACTATAAACATTACTTGAATAAAATAATCGTAAAAATAAACAAAACAAAATTAACAATAGGAACTAAAAATTTAGCTTAGTCAAAATGAAAATCTGCCAATGATATGTCCTATGTAATTTCAATCAATTTGTCCAATTATAAAATGATGATAAAATAAACAAAAGATAAAAATCTATAACTTAATAGTAATGTACTTCACTGTAATGCAATCACTAAATATATAAAACCTGTTTTTTATTTTCTTTCTCTTCTTTTAATATAATTTAGGCACAACTGTAAACTACGAATATTTCGGTTTTTTAAATACACGCAGCCATATTATATCATTATTATTATTATTTTACTATCACATTCAAAAGAAAACAAAATCGAGGGAAAATACATTTTGAAAGTAAATTATAGAATATAAATATTAAGCGCTTAGAGAACATATTATAAATGCATTGCATACTGAATATTTAAAAAACCTCATCGTTAATAATTACATTAATAGCTCGGCTAAATTATTAGTCCCTATCTATGTCTGTATATTTCATTTCCTTCTTTTATATATAATATATAATCTTCATATTTTTTTCTGTAACAGTAAATGCAAAATAAAATCATCTTAAACAATATACAAAATAAAATGTTTTTGTATATATGCATTTATGTTATACAAGATTTTGTTTTTTTTTGTTATTATTTTCTCATCACTTACTCGCTACTAACTCATCTCGGCAGCCTCTTTCTTAAAAAAAACTCCTAAAGCTAATGCTAGTGACCCCTTGCTGCATCTTTAGCAGCTATTATTAAAGGCGTCAAACTAGCTAAAGGTCTTGCTACTTTCAAAAATGGATGCTAAAATAATAAAAGAAGTATAAATATTAAGATACTTTGATATGATAATCAATCTTACTTTGAGTAAATCTTTAGCTGAAGCTCGTTTCTCTACTTCGACAGCAAGGCATTGATCAAGGAAATCTTGGAAACCGCTTGATAGTCTCTCCTTTTCCTTGATGTCAGGTTTGCCGTTAGTGGCAATAAGGTATAAGGCCCTAAGTGGATTTTCATTAAGATAGGGTGGCTCCCCTTCAATCATTTCTATTGCCATAATACCTAAAGACCACACATCGACCTAACAAAAAGATGTTTGTTTTAGTAAATCCTAACATGTAAATAATATGTTTACCTTAGGCCCATATTGCTTCCTGGTCACTACTTCTGGAGCCATCCAATAAGGCGTACCAACCATAGTAGTTCGTTTGGATTGTTCTGGACTAATTTGAGCACAGAAACCAAAATCAGCTACAAAATAAAGCATTAATTAATAATATGCATTTAATTTATAAAATAAACATACTTAATTTAACTGATCCGTCTAAGCCCAACAATATATTATCTGATTTAATGTCACGATGAATGACTTGATTGGAATGCAAGAATTCGAGGGCTTGCAATACTTCTCGACAAACGGCTGCGATTTGTCCTTCGTCCATGCAAGTTTCCGTGACAACATCCGTCAAAGAACCGCCTGGTAAATATTCCATTACAACCCAGAGTTCCTCATTCACCAGGTAACTATCTAAATAGTTGACGACGTTGCCGTGTTTGTTTTCTCTCATTACCAAAATTTCGTTAATAATCAATTCCTTCTTCGGTTGCTGTGAAAGATTCATCTGCTTAATAGCGACTTCGACCCCGGTCGAGGTTTCCATTGCAGTATAAACTGTACCCGAAGCACCCTGGCCAATTTTTTCCATTTTGGTATACTTTCTGTTTGGATCTCCGACAGAGACGATGCTGCGAAGTTTCTCCAAAATCTCCTCATCCGACATCTTCTTTTTTCGTTTTTCTGAGGCAGGACGAGATACCTCAGGGCCGGCCTGATTCTTATTTCTATCCAACAGAGGCGGAGCCTGCGTTGTTGTATTAGTATTGGGCACATGGGTGGGCGTGGTGTGAGCCGGACTCAGACTATGTATTGGGGTATGTACACTATTATTACTAATTGGAGGTGGATCTTCAATAGGTTTAGTATACTATAAAAAAGAGTCATAATAATGAAACACGATTCTAAAATTGTTGATATTAAAATACTTACAATACTTTTAGTGCGTTCGGGTCTACTAGCGATCGGAGGCGGAGGAACGTCTTCTTCAAGTTCTGAACTCACAACATGAGCTGGACTATGATAAGAATGTGGTGTACCATCTGCCTCAGTAGGGGTAGTACTACTAGGGCTTGAACTAGATACTCTACTTAATGAGGAACCTAAAATTGAATATTAAATTAAATCAATTATGTGTAATAGAAATAAACATTTACCTGAATGTGTAGTATTAGTAGTCTTTGTCATATACTTGGTGTTTGGAGTTTCCTTCGTACTACTATCGTACCAATTCAAAACATCTAAAACAGCTTGAGGATTGCTTTTCTGTTCCTGTTTGCTAATATTGGAAGTCATCAATAATCTGGACCAAGCCTCTGGCATTCCCTAGAATAAAAACCAATTTAAGTACTGGTAGATAATAATTTATATCCTAATTGGTTTGTGTCAATGTGTACTATTCAAATGTTTGAGTATTTATAACCTAGTCTAAAATGGCAAATGAAAATGTAACACTAACAATACTCACTTTCAAAGGCAGCTTGCAACAGAATTTGTACAAAGTTAATAATTAAATACGGAAGTACAAAAAATAATAGAAAACTAAGCTCCTACAGAATTTAAATATAACAGAAATTAAATATAAGGAAAGGAAGATTATATATGTATTTTTGAATACTCACAGTGAATTCACCAGAGGCGGGATCAAAACCAACATGAACTGTATGCTCAAAGTTTGTTGGATGAGATATATGGGGTTTATCTGAACCAATGATTGAGAGCTTGTTGCCTTTAATTTTGGACTTGATTGTTTTCTTCTTCCTCTCTGCATCTTCAGGCTCTTTAGGCAAAGGTCTATCTACAGCTAAGGAATTACTGGTTAAATCCATGGTTCGGTTAGATGTTAACCGGACAGGTGGTGCAGGAGGCTTCTCCTCGTCTGAAGACATTCTGGCTGAAATCAAATATCAGTCCTTGATAGTACAAGGGTTGACTCAGATGTTGATTTGTTTAGAAATTCATGGGCGGGACGAAAAGTATGCGTCAGCCTTTCATGAAAAATTATACACACTAGGATTTACCAGCTAGCCATATATAAAAAACAGTATTTTTTACCTGATATTAACAGGCACTAATTGTAAAAATTGTTGAAATGGAGTATGCAGTTACTGTTTCAACTACCGGGTTCCTTTAATCCGCCACATTTAATCGACTTCCAGGCTTAAAACGCTTTTGAAATTGTGCCGTACATTAAAGAGTTAGGATCCACCATTGCCGATTATCAAATGGAATCTATTCCACCAACGCGCCACATATCTCTCTCCCACTCAGTCACACGCAAATCCTTTTGTTCAAATTGCGAACGTACGTCCGGCCGTTCTCTTTATTTCGCCAGTTGATATATTTAGTACTACACTAACGCTCCTACAGTATGACAAGCAATGACAGGTTTTTGACATAAAAATACACGGCATACGGCATCGGGCACAATTTTTCTATAGACAACTAATGAAAGTTATCCGCAATTAAAAAATACACAGGACATCCCATCCTGCGTTTCCATTTACAGTAAAACTTCCATCTACAGGAAACGGGATATACGTCTGCTATGAATAAATATTGAAACGTGTCAAGAATCAAAATTAAACATATTTAAATTTATAATGAACAAAATTAATTCTGAAAGAAACACGATTTTATTACATATATAAATATTACTTATTTCTCTTCAATAATTACAATGATGCAAAAAAAACAATTCTTGAAAATTAAATTAAATTTTCAATATACTATTCCCATCTGGAGCAAAGTTCTATTCATTATTATTAATTAGCATATTTCACATTTTAAGCAAAATATATTTGAAAAAAAGAGGAAGATAAAGGTTTAGATTAAGCTTAGGCTGAATTTATTCTAATGCCAACTGTCAAAAAAATGTGTGGTTATGTTTACAATATTTGTTGATTTTTCAGCATTACTATCATTACTATAAAATCGCAGTTACTGACAGTTACACAAAGTTTTATTTCAATTGTTCGAGCAAGGCAAGTTTCAGACCCAACGAATATACATACTTAGAAAAGTGTTTATAAAATGTCTTCAGATAGTTTAAGTTCTGAGCAATTGGCATTTTTAGAGAAATGCAATTACGATTTTGCACATAGATTCACTGAAGCAGATACAGAATACATGAAAGTATATCATGAAGGAATACCAAATCCACCAATAATTAGCCCTTGGTATGGCAAAACCAGGTTCAACAGGCATCGAGGAGGACATGGAAGCAGACATCATCACAACAGAGATAATTACAACTATAATAAGAGGGACAATGATAGAGGTTACAACAACTATCATTAGATATTAATGTAAATAGACAAAAAAAATTAAATTTGTAAACATCAATCAATTTATTTCCTTAAAACAAATAAATAATAATAAACAAACATTCCAGTAATTTTATTTTTAAATCTTTGGGTATTAATATCATATATTAATTGGGCTAATCACCTTTTCTTAATATTGTTTCTAGTTTAAAAAGCCATCGCCAACCATCCTAGGATGAGTATAGTCCCACCTATTGGGGCCAACTTGCCAAATTTATTTTCACCTGTGTAGGCATGATAGTAACAGGGACCACTGAATAACACAGTCCCAGCAATAAGCAAGCTGCCACACTAAAACAACAATAGTTAATTTTTATTTACATACACATTGTTAAAAACTTGCAATTTTTGGAGATCTTGTCATTGGTACACCAATGAGTGCTAGGGTGTGGAAAAAGTGAATTTTGTTGGCGTTTTCATATATTCCCTTCAACTCAACAATTTGGTCCTTTGGGTATTTTTTGTGCGAGCCATATGCAGCCAAGGCCACTGCCAGAGCCCCAGAAAGGGCAGCTATTTTAATGAATGGACCAGACTGATTGGCTAGTTGCCACAGTGGTTCTGGCTTAGTAATGATTTGGACTGGTGCTTGTGATGACTGAAATCCAGTAGTTCCATTTAAAATTGGCTAATAAACGACAAATAATTATGCAATATTTTATAAATTACTTCATGATTATTAATGTTATATATTAACCTTCATGATGCTCTTAGTTGTATTCTGGATACTTTGAGAAATTGGATTCTCGTAGAGAACGTAGTTCATTGTCTCCGAGATGCCCATTGTAGATATTTATAAAACGGTAATTTCTTTATGGGAGTATGTACTGTTCGCGATTTTCTGATCTGATCTAAGTTTTTATGGGAAATTTTGCGCCGACACAATAACCGGAATTGATTTTTGTTGTTACAGTGCTACCAACCGTTAGAATTGCCAGAGGATGCATCTCATGCATCTGTAAACGAATCGCACACTTTACGGTTATAATCTTAACTACAAAATAAAAACTAACTAAATTATAGAATTATAGTTATCAAAATAATTGTTTCAAATGTTACACGGTTATAGTTATCAAGTTTTATCAGTGTACAGGTAATACATTCAAAGTTGGCGCTTAAAGTTGCGGAATCCGGAAGTAATTATCAAAATATATCGCGCGTTGTTTTTGGCCTAGTCTGCGGCTGTGTGCTGTGGAATAAACGCAATGCGAAATGGACTCAGTGTTGATTGTGTGAGAAATTCTGGTTTATCATCAATAAGTTTCCCTATATTATATTTTCCAATGACACTGGAGTAGAGACGGGTAGTCGGAACTTTTGTTTTGTTACAACAAAACAAACATAACCTACAAGAGGTTTTGACATTTAGCATATTTATCTATGGAGTGATGTAGAAGGAAATATTGTTCAGTTCGTTGTTAATTGGATCGGAACATTTATGTTCGGAATTGTTTATCCTTCTACAAGAGGTAAGATTGGATATTTTACTGGAATATCTTATTGAGCCTCTTTTATTTATATGCTGGTGTCTCCAATTAAAGGGACAATCACAAGTGGTGGTATTGAATGAATGTTTTGGCCAATAGCAATTCGCCTCTCCTGTTATCAACCAATAAGGTGCATTGTTGATGATCAAATTGTTAGAAAAAGGATAACTCAGAAATTTTCGCGCCAATAATTGATTGGTACCAATTTGACTGATTTTTATTGTCTTGAGTTTATTGCTTTTATTATTATTATTTTTTCTTCTTTTTTTTGTTCTGTTTTATATTCAAAATGAAATAGGGAGAAACAATGAGCATAACATAAGGGAGCGAGCTGAGGCGAAGATGTCCGATCATTTCTGTGAGCAAAATAACGCGAAATTATCAAATTCGGTGGAAAATTTGGAGTATTTTCAACAAGACATTGGTGATAGTATACGTGGGGAAGAAATAAATCATTCCTATGATCATATGTATGCTACGAACCACGAAGAAAATGGTATAACAGAAGAACCGCAAACGACCTGTCAAACGTCAGAAAGTGAGGTTAACTTTCTCAAAGAATTCTTGTTGATACATTTGGATTTAATCCAGCAACAGAATGATGACATTATAAATAAAGAAAATACTATTTTTATATTGCAGCAAGAGAATGCAAGGGTAAGTTTGGTAACACTTATATGAAAGAATATACAGTTCAAATCACAATTTAAATTTAAAATGTTGTCATAACAAACAATATCAAAACAAAACATTGTTGCTTGGTTACAGCTTCGTGAGCAATTGAATTGCATGGAAAGTGGACTTGCAGGTCAATCAAGTTCTAATTTTGAAATTACAAAGTCTCCTCACTCAAGCCCAGCTAGCTCCACAGAAGATATGACCCCAGACTTGGGTCCAATTGAAGAGCAAAATATAGAACTTGTACCACAAGTACCAGAACTATGTTTACCCTCTGAAACTGTAGATGAAGCCAAAGTATACAATGATATTTCTATAAATGATGATTCTCAAACACAGCCTGGTAAGTTAAATAGAAATTATTATTATAAAATAAATAAATTTTCATTTTAAATGTTAGTAGAATTGAATGTTAAGGAAGAACCAGATGAAGTAAATCCAGAAGTTACAGTTGTTGAACCAGAGATTGTAGTTTCTGAAGATACTGAAGAGGATAATAAACCACTTGCACAGAGAAGAGATAATTCTGAAAGTGGCAACCTGGCTAATTTTGCAGAAGCTAGTTATACTATACACTCAAATACAGTAACTAGTGGTGATCCAATGAAGAATTTAAAAATGAGCATTCGTCGGAAGAGATTTTATTCAAACTCTTCAGCAGTGTCCAATAATGATTCTGCATCAGAGGAAAAGAAAAATTGTAGACGACACTCGAGAAAAAGGCGGAAAAGTTTGTAAATTTCTAATTAGATTTTATACATTCATTATTAATTTCTCTCTTGTTTTAGGATCTATTGCGAAAAACGATGAATTTTTAACGAGTGATGAGCAATATGTAACGCAAGTTGGAGATGAATCTTTAGATATTATTCGACGCCAGGAATTAGCTGAAGAAGCTGCAAAAGCTGCAACATCAAACCTTGAGGTATTTACCAAAGTCTTATTTATGTTACTTATTCACTAAAATCATATTATTAGGTCCCGCGGTGGCGAGTGAAAGTTTATACAAGTTGCTATACAATGGAAGGAACTGAAAATTTGGAAGATGAGGCTTTTTTACGGAGACACACTAGATTAGAAAATGATGAGCGGAGAAGGAAACGGTATAATTTGAAAACTAGTATAATAGTTATTTATAAAGATCATTTTTAATTTTCTATTAAAGATGGGATGTCCAAAGGATACGAGAACAGAGGATAGTAGAAAAATTAAAACAAAGGCAAGATAGAATAGATGCCAATAATAGAGGATCCGAACAAACAGAGACCGTGGATTCCTTATGGCCGTGTATTGACGATATTAAATATATAGAATTATGTGATTCGCTTCCAGTGTCTGCATTTGGTTGCTTACTACCTAAATTACCTCCAAGGTATAATTTACTCATTCTGAAAATATTACCTTTATATATGAGTATTCTTTTTAGCGAATTTAGTTTACCTTGGCTAACAAATCCAGCAATAAAGAAAACAATAGCAAGAAAACAAAGTGGGCGACGAAGAGGTACCAAACGATAAGTATATTAGTTATTTATTTTATTACTAATCCTTCTCTCTTTCGGCAATGACAAATTTTCTCAATAAAGATCATATCAAAGTTCTTGTAAAACAGACCCAAAAAACAGATTTATGTTAAATACATCAGAATATTAAATTTATTTTAATGTTATTATTGTTTGCTAGCAATATTGAACACATTTCAAAGTTGTTAAATCATTTTATTTGTAATGTATCCTAGATAAAAAAACGCAATTTGATCTCTGAAACTTTTAATTAGTTGTTTTAAGCATCACACTTAACTAATGAATGTTTAATATACATATGCAGATGGGGAACTTGTATAGAATGTAAAATTTATTTTATTACCTTATGGACTGTTAACATTACCCTACGGACTGCACTAGTTAAGATTCAGATAATTTCTTTATAATTTTAGTGTCATCCTTCATCTGCATCTTATCTTCCTTAGATGCAGTACTTTGAATAGCAATTTACCAGTTTATAGAAGCGAAAGTGTTTGGATTATTTTCAAGAATATTTTATTTTTTTTTTCTTATATAATTCTCAATTCTTGAATACTTTACGAACTGATTTGTAATTTGTGATATTTAGTATAAAAACTCTAAATTAATGAGAATTTACATTGATATTATTAGGTAATTTCTGAAATTAGGTTAAGTTATTGTTTTCAATTTGATTCTAATTCTTGTCAAGACAATTTTATTTATTTTTTATGTCAAGTCTATGAGAATCTTGAAGACCAATATTTTTCTAGTCAATTTTGAAGTATTTGGGAAAAGAAAACCATTCCACTATTATTATGTGTTGTTTCTTATCATATTCGTCTTGAATAATCCAATAGCTTTTGCTACAAATCCATAAACCATTTGTGTCAATGTGATGTAGTTAATATTGAAATGGATAAATGTAAAGTAAGTTTTATTTTTTAAAATCTGTAAATATTAGTTCTTCATAAGGATAAAAATTATATAAAAATGTGTTATGAATATTGTAAAGAAATAATAAATAGTACATTCTAAATATAAGAGACTTGTTTAAAAGCATTTGCGATGGACGATGACCGGACCAGATTCCTCGTATTCCTGCTTTGAAATCCACATCTGCTGGAAAGTGGTCAAACTGGCCAAAATCGAACCGCCAATCCACACTGAATATTTTCTTTCAGGTGGTGCGATTATTTTGATTTTCATTGTGGATGGTGCAAGTGTTGCCATTTCCTTTTGTATTCTGTCTGCAATGCCTGGGAACATCGTGCTACCTCCCGAAAGAACCGTGTTTGCATACAGATCCTTCCTAATATCAACATCACACCTCATGATTGAGTTATACGTGGTTTCGTGTATACCCGGTGTTTCCATTCCCAACAAGGATGGCTGGAACATTGCCTCCGGACAACGGAACCTCTCATTGCCTATGGTAATCACTTGACCGTCTGGTAACTCGTAAGACTTTTCGTGGCAACTCGTAACGGCGGATTGGTTGAGTTCATGATCGAAGTCCAAAGCGACGAAGCAAATCTTTTCTTTGAGGTCTCGTATGATTTCCCGTTCTGCTGTTGTAGTAAAGCTGTAACCGCGCTCCGTCAAGATTTTCATTAAATAATCAGTTAAATCGCGGCCAGCGAGATCTAATCTTAAGATAGCATGCGGCAGTGCGTAGCCTTCGTAAATTGGAACCGTATGAGAAACGCCATCTCCAGAATCCATCACTATACCAGTTGTTCTTCCACTTGCGTAGAGCGACAGAACGGCTTGTATCGCGACGTACATTGCTGGGGAACCAAATGTTTCGAACATTATTTGAGTCATCTTTTCGCGATTCACTTTAGGATTCAGAGGGGCTTCGGTTAACAATACTGGATGTTCCTCGGGAGCGATACGTAGTTCGTTGTAAAACGTGTGATGCCAAATTTTCTCCATATCATCCCAATTACTCACAATACCGTGTTCGATAGGATATTTCACTGTTAAGACACCCCTTTTCGTTTGAGCTTCATCGCCTACGTACGAGTCTTTCTGTCCCATTCCCACCATAATTCCCTAATACATCAAACAGTAACTTTAGTTAATTGATATGTTTTTAAACTAGGTAATATTACTTGGTATCGAGGTCTTCCGACGATGCTAGGAAATACTGCTCTTGGAGCGTCATCTCCAGCAAATCCAGCTTTGCACATGCCGGATCCATTGTCTACAACTAAAGCGGCCAAATCGTCGTCGCACATTGTTAATTCTGCAAAAAAATGAGATTTTGTTATTATGCGCTTACTGAATCAAGACCGCAACAAATGATGATTGAACGCAACGATGATGTTGATGAGATAATAAGAATGGATTACAGTTAACGATAATTAAACGAAAATTTACTAATCAGCATTTTTTCATTGTTACTTCCTTAAAACCATCAATATCACCGACAATAGGAGCAATTAATTGAAATTTATTTCTAATTGAACTGTTTTCGGATATATGTATTATTTTACGAATTTAATTAAAATCTCCTTAATTTACTTTTCTTGGTCACTGGTTTTTATGATTTTGTAATTAAAGTTTGCCGCTCAATTACTATTCATGATCCACTCATCGGTTTCTTACCGTTAAGTTGTATTGTTATTTTCTGAACACAACCAAAGTCAAGACAAGACTTCTTTATATCAAGAGAGATAGATGGTCGGCTTTTGATCACTGCTAGTAGTTCACTGTCTTACAATCTCATTACAGTTTTCTTTTATACACCGAATGCCCCACCAGACCACGTCCAGTATTTTAATTATAAACTACATAAACTTGCTAATTGTAAAACGGTCATTTAATATATAAAATTCAGATTTTATTCGGTCATTTCAAAGAAACAATCCGTATGACTGACTTCTTTAATTAATTAATACTTTCCGATTTCGTAATACACCAATTATATTTAAATATTATTTTCAATTTAGTGCTTCTATATTATAATAGTAAAATTAGTATATACTAATTTTGATATTATATAACGTTAATAAGTTGCAAAATATAAAGAATCATCATTAATAGTAGTTCATTAATTATTCATATTTTTTCTAGATAATCAGACATGTTTGTAATTTTTCTTTGTTGGATTAATTAGTATTTATTAGTTTTGAATAAAATACATATTTATTGCTATTCTGTTAAGATTCTTTTTAATAGAGCAAGATATAAGATAATGTTATTCCATTCAGTGATGAATAACAAAATATTTGAATAATAAAGTACGAAATTTTATAAATTTCAAAAATTGGCATATGACTACGTTTCTTCACAAGATTTTGTTTTAATATCTTTACTTTACATAGCAAAACTAACAAATCCCGAAAAATTAGAACGTCTGGTCATTCTAATGTAAGTATTTATATTTGAGCTCTTACCTTTGATAATACATGCAATGCAGTTTTGTTATTACAAAGATCAATCAAGTACCAATATTAATTTTGTGACCGAAACATTGAAATAATTGTATAAATAAAGTGAAAAACTACAAATTATGTATAAAAAAATAATTTTGTGTACTAATTTGTTATAATTTCTTTTTATTTTGTTTTCAAACCGTACTATAGTGAAGCAGTACGAGGTATTGATGTATTCCTTAATGAGTAGTCTATAGGTATATTTGATTTATTTTAATAAAGAAATAGTCAATTGAAAATACATCAATATTTACTGTGCAATTAGTTTAAGTACCATTAAGTCAATTATATTTCTTCAGGCATCTTATCTTATTAATACGTAATCCGAACATTCATTATATGAACATATTGCAATTACTGAGGATTAGCGAAGCTTTACTTTCTTTAGTTCGTTTTATTTAAATCTAAGGATACAAAAAAATATAATTTATAACTGTATATTCCGTCTATGAACACTGTTAAAAGTGAAATCCCCATGATCAGTGCCCGTTACCAGAACAGACTTGAAAACCACCCCAACAGTCTCGCGTTATCCCTGCTAGATAATAGTGACACCCCTCATAGACTAAAGAGACAAAACACCCTCGACCCCTCCTTTAGAAACTAAAAGTTCGTTTCATTGTACATTAGAATGAATATTTTTTTCAAATTGATTTTTTCTTGTGTTGATATTGTCATTGAATTAATTTTTTAGTTAAATTTATATTGTTTATAGGAAGATTTCCGATGGGAAATCGTTCTGCTCCATGCTATTTATTTTGTTTTTTTTGAAAACCAATAATAAAACATGACTTAAATTGCAATTAATGAATAATTTTGTTTTTTGTTTTTTGTATTTTTATTATTTTTAGACCTTTAACCCTTTGAGACAGTTAAGTTTTATTTTATTTTTTGTTATTGTATTTAGAATTTTTTTTAAATTATGTAATTTATGCAATAAATTTAATCATTTTTATTGATCCCAATTTGGACCAAAGTGCTACGGACCGACGTCTTTAAATTAAGTTTTATACTCTTTATAATTAATGACAGTCGGGACGTCGGGGCAGGGGTTTATTTTTTAAGTACAAAAGTGGGGTCGCGGACCAAAAAGTTTGAGAAACACTGCTCTAATATGTATTATAAATTACCACAATTCATTGAATATTTTAGTAAATTATATAACTGTTTATTAAATCAATACAGTAAAAAGTAAAATAAACAGATAAAAACGTCATCTAGATGATTTTAAGATTAAATTTTGATGAAATAAATTGTTGAAATAAAAGTATTTCACAGAACAAGTATTGTCAAGTTTTTTTTTTGATGAATTTAACGATTAGATTTTTTTGTTCATCTTCTCGTAACGATTAGTTCAACTTTTTATATTTTCAATAGAACATTTTGGTTATAATATTATATAAAAAAGTCAGCTCACATATCCAATGTTTCTTTATTAAATAAATCTACCACTTTTCATGATGCGGTAATCCGTGCCTTAATATATCGGATTATTTTTAGGACCTAAATTAAAATCGTAAAAAAATACAATTTAACTTTTCAACACATTATGCGAGGTATTAATCGATATATGCAGTTACTGTGAATGGATGTAGTATGTTGAAAGAGCTTATGCAGTATGCAACTCAAACTATATAAAAATGTAATTTGTACCATAAATAAAACGTATGAACTTGAATGGATGTAAATTGTAATAAAATGTAGATATTTACAACAAAGCATTTAAAGAAATTAATGTACCTTTCTTTGTACCATTTGTTTTTGGTATCAGTGAAATTGCGAGTGCTACTAGTGAAAATGAAAATTATGCTGTGAAAGTTTATATTTATTAATTAACTTTAAAACACTTGTATTTTGCTTGAAACAAAATATTGCATGTAAATTTATTTAGTTTACTTAATAAATAATGCTTCATATTATATATATATAATATTAACAGTAATTGAGGATATATAATTATAATTTTATTATTGTAGTTTTATTTTTAGTCGCAGAAAACAATTTGTATTATCTATGGAAATTATGAAATTAAAACATTATATTATTTTAGATTGTAAATGATATATTAATTCAATTTTTGATTCTAAATGATCTAGAAATTGTTACCCTAAAGCAAGTATATGTTATTCTCCCTAATTTTACATCTGGGAATTTCTTATGGAATTTGTTTAATTGATGTGTAATTGGGTGTGCATTTGTTGTACACATGCCGAAAGTAGTGTTTTGACCGAGCAAAAATTATTTCATTTTATTCTGGAAACCACAGCAGATGAATAAAAAACGTTAGAGTATGTACGCAAGTGGAGCGTTTACTTGAACATGCGCTCATTAGATTAAACCAGAATTAAAAATATTACACTATCTAATTACCATTAATTATACTTACAAAATAAGGAACGGTGCATACGCATGTTTCTCAATACACGTTCTCTTTTTTTTTTGTTTCGTCTAAAAGCAAAGAAAAATATTGCAGGGGGATTCGAAAAAATATATAGAATCTGATGAAAGCTTTGCTGTATCGATTAGATATAATCGTACAAGAAGAACGTGATTTGCGTGTGTTAATTGGCATGATTTATGTGCTTTTCATTTTCGATTAGAGCACGCTAAGTGTCTTTAGGATTTGCGTGCTGATGTTTGTCACAGCTCGATTCTATTTTAGTGGGAACTCGAACTTTCGACAAATGTGAAATTAAATAAAGTACTTAACGGAAATACATGCAGACACGGAACAATTGGAGCGTCTGCATTACAAGACGTATATCAATGTCAGCATGTAGATTATTTTGTGTTTTATTTTATACAATTTCTACTTTGTATGAATGATTATGAATTTTAATACTGACATACATTGCAGGATTTGTTTTGCTCAAGATTTCGTTCATTGGGATTATATTATAGATTGAAACCTATTAAATTATTAATCCAATAAATTATGAAATAAAACAATATTTATTATTCAGCGTACTTTGATAGATAATTTTCTAAAGTATTTAGACTAGAATCGTTGAATTGTTTCGTTATTTGGTGCTTTTGCTGTTTACCAAAATTGAACATGCATTTTTCTTTTTAAAATTAGTTCTGGTCATTGCAGTGGTACTTGACGGCTTCGGAACTTGACACCCCCTTCTTACTATGAACATGAGTATGCATGATTTACTGCAATGAATTAGTTTCTTTTTGAGTTTGATGGAGGTACGCGGTACGTTTTTTTACACGCCCGAAATGGAAAATATTACAATTTTTGCAAATTGTATGGCGTTTCTTAGATGCAAACAAAATTGATTTGAATATATATGTTTGAATAAGCACAGACGGAGCAAAATATATGGTCGGAATTAATAAAGGACCCGTTGTAAGAATTCAGAATATTGTCCCAAATCTCATATCCACACATTGTTGCATTGACAGAGAGGCTTTGGCAATACGTAAGATGACCGCTGATCTACAAAAAGTTCAGGATGAAAGCGTGAAAATTATTAACTACATGAAATGCCGTCCTTTGAATGCACAGCTTCTTTTTCATACCGATGTTCGTTGGCTATTTGTGGCAAAATAAAGTTGCTAATGGAGAAGTGGACTCGTTTTCCTATCTTCATGAGTTTATAACAATTTCAGCTGGTAAAATTGATCCTGATACTCCTGATAACACAGCATTTAGAGAATTTACAAGTGGGCCTGAAAAACTATTTTCCTGATTTAAACAAAAATATTGTATGGATAAATTATCCATTCGACATTAATTAAAGTAATGATTTTTTTTGACGAGTACCCCGAGTCAAAAAAAATCATCCTTACGAAAATTATAGTGTTTGAAAAACACTGTTATAAAGACACATTAGTGTACAATTTGTCGAGTAAAATTGTATACATTTATATTATTCTAAATATTCTTTTTTTTTTTCTTCCTCCTACTTCTTCCCTTTAGGAAGAGCCTCTAGCATTTAGCTACGTTAATATTCATTTGATACTCGTTAATTTTCATTCAAGTCCAAACCGATATTATCGGTCTTCATAAAAATCATTAATAACATCCACAACTGCAATATTTCCTAGTACTAGTAAAGAATCAATCAATCAATTTCGGTAATCTACTATATTACTAGAACGAAATCTTCCCTTTTAAGTCAACATTTAAATATTTTAATAAATTTTGATATAACTTTGTACGAATATTCTTCGTTAGAAAATTAGATTTTTACAATATATATACTCCACTCAATTATCATAAATAATTACAACAAACATATTTATAATTATTGGGCTAGCCCAAGGGTGGCAACCCGGAGCGACTCTTTGAATACGTAATTGCGGCTTTTTTCGTTTATTCGGTCGACCCATGTTATTCATCACTGCGTGCGGCTCTAAATATTTGTTGATCAACCATAATCTTAAAAAGATTGCCGATTCCAATGAACCATACAAACTACTTAGGATTAACCATTGATTAGAGATTTAATAACATTAATTTTTGATTTCCTTTATTCTTATAGAAGAGCGAAACGTAATTGATTCACAGACAAAAGTTTCATATAAATTCAGTACTAGATTTCTAATTAATTTTGTAACATGTAGTTATACTTTCAACCAGTAGTAGTAGTTGTATATTTGTCCAATTAAATACAAATATTTTATAATCTACAACATGCTGTCAATGAGTTGTGAATTGACAAATATAATTTTGTATTATTCAACTTCGTTACCTATGAAACTGATTGAATAAATTTAAATTATGTAATTTACATAATTTAAATTTATAGAAGATAGCCAACAGATTTATTAAAAAAAAACATTTTATATAATATATCAAATGTTAAATATTTTTTAAATATTTGATATTTCATGAATGGTCTATGTTAAGATTTAAATTAGATCATCTTTGATACACAATTCTATAAAACATGGAGATTTATAAAAATGTTAATTATAGGGAAAATACAATGAAATATTGCTAATTCATTAGAAACTTTTTATTTAGAAAACATAATTCGACTTGGATGAAGTCTTTTACAAAGATACAAATATAATTATTTTTTTTTATAGAGTACGATTGGATAATACGATGCAAATTTTGGAAAATTGTCTTCACACTTCCATACACATTTTCTTTTCCGATACTACACTCCCACATCAATCCGGTGAAAAAATAAAGTCATCTAATATACGATTCCTTTTTTTTGGTAAGAATAGATATTTATTACTTTATCAACAGTACACAAAAAAAATACAATTGCAATCCATTCAAATGGTCAAAATTACAATAATTTATAGAAACCTATATGTTCTTTAGAAACAATTACTGCAACAAAAATCATAAGAAAATGGAAAAATAAAGTAATCACCAATTATAAGTATATTAATTAAACACCCACATAAAAAATCAAAGGCTGAACACTGTTGAAAAAAGCTAAGTTATGATAACAAATCTTGAAAATACCCATCCTTAGAGATTTTTCCTCCGGAAAATTCACGATTTTGCGTATTTTTTTGGTTTAATTTTGTTTTTTTTTTGACGAATTAAAAAAAATCAAATCTTTTGATACTCTCTTTTTTTATACTTTTTCTTTTTAATATTATGTTTTTTTTCTTCTTTTCTTCTTGCTTTTTTATACCACTCGAGATCTAAGCTGTACTCTCGGTGGTTGTATTCTGCACAGGCTGGCTCTCCTAGAATTACAAAAATTATAATTAATATTTTTGCTACTTCCAAATAGAATAGGATATAAGTTAATATTTGCAGGAACGAAGTAAGAGTACAAACAATACTACGGGAAAATAAAGCAATAAATGCAAGGACGGGAATTACTTACTTCCGTTTTGATAGTTCCTGTGGCATTTTCAGCCTGTAATATAGATAAGACAAGAAGTCAGAAATGTGTGCAAATTAAACTAATTTATTAAAAAAATGGTTAGTGTCAACCATATGAATATTAACGATGATGGTTATATCAATATTATTATTACTTTTCAATTAATGTATGAATTGTGAATTGAAGGTGAAAAATTACATTTCAAGTTGATATGTAATTTTTTTGTGATATAAGCTTATAAATAGTGCCAAGCACTAATAACAGGAATTAAATCTATATTAAATGTTCCCCACTTATCTACAGTTTCAGAAGCATCAAAAAAAAATAATTTTCATTAATTCAAATGCAAATGAAATATCTGCAAACAAGCGGAGGTATCTTTTTCTTGCACACTTATGACTCAAGCGTTTCCCATAGATTATCGGAGACGGATCTAAGGAGCGTGCGTGAGTTTTGATGTAATAACAATTTGATTTGTGATAACATAAAACAATTATAAACATCTACGAAAGTAATTGACCTTGGAGTGTTAGTAACTAATGAAGATGTTCAAATTGTAGACATAAAAGAGTGAAAGGATTAAGCGATTAATGGATTGAAGAATAATCTAACACAATAGAAAATATGATGCAATACAAATAATTGAGTGGTAAAAAATGACATGCAGCTGTGATGAAAACGTAAATACCTTGTTTGCGGAATCAGATTGGGAGTTATCTGTGCGAGAACGTCCAGCTCCGCGTCTGCGGAAGCGGGGTCGCGGTTGTCCACGAGGTCCCTCTTCACCACTTTGCTCCGCTGGACCACCTTCTTGAGAGCGGGGTCTGCGGCCACCGCCTCTTCCTCCGCGGAAGTTTCTGCGGAAGAAGCGACGGGGTGGACCTCCACGGCCTCTGGTGTTGTTCTCACCATCGCCAACTTCTTCTTCGCCGCCTTGGGGCGGTGGTCCGCCGCGGTAAGGTCCACGGTAGTATCCTCCGTATACACCGCGTCCACGCCTAGGCCGATAACGGCGTCCTGGCCCACCTTCTTGGCCGTCACCGCCCGAACCGGACCCCTCTTTGCCTTCACCGTCTATAATTCAGAGAGACATTACATAACAAATCTGAAAAGTTTTTCAGATAGCACATACCAGTTTGGTTATCCCTTGGACGTCCACGTCCTCTGCCGCCACCGCGACCTCTTGGATAGAACCATTGACGGTAGCCGCGCCTACGGTCGGCCGCGTAAGGGGAGCCTCTCACTGGTTCTCCATCTGGGCCTGTCACATTAGCGGCCTCATTTCCTTTCTCCCCTACGACTACGCTGAATTCAACGACTTCTCCGTCGCCTACTGATCGCACCGCTTTTCTGGGATTGTTTTTCACTATAGCTGACTATAAGAATAAAAATATGCGTCAATTATACATATTTTTAATAGCATATTATAAAGCGAGGAATAATTTCGAAAGAATTAAGTCAGTAAATACAAGTTTACATGTTGTTTTAGACGGAAAGACATAGACCAATAAAAATGTGTAAATAAAAAAAAAATAGGTAGTCATTTTAAAATTTAAATACATGTAAATTATTCCGTTGACGGTCAATAGCCTTTTATAAATATGTAAACATATATGTAATAAATTATGTTTATTATTAAATATTGTATGACGGTTTTTAGTCAACAGACTTCTTTATTTTAAATATTGATATTATAATAGTATATAGCAGTAACCGTATGTACTTTTAATAATACAAATAGTATTTCTCCTACTAGTTTTATTTTATTTGTCCCATTTGTATTGTTTTCGAGATAAAATGAATGTAAAAGCTTGAAAAAATGAATGTTCCCCATTTATCTGCATGTTCAAACGCGCTATGGTAATAATTAATTTTCATTAATCCAAGTGCACCTGAAATAACTGCAGACAAACGGAGGTATCGTATTCTTGCACACTTATGACTCAAGCGTTTCCTAGAGAATACGGGAAACGGATCTAAGGAGCGTGCGTGAAGATTTTGAATGTTTGATAACAGAGTTATCATGAAATTGCTAACAAAGCACTTTCAAAACATATTATGCAATATAATATAATAAACATCTTAATAATTTGAACTTTATCTTATATAACTTACTTGATGAACGAACACATCTTCCTTGGTGTCATTCCTATAATAAAAAGAAAATACGCATTAATGATTGAAGTAAAATTTAAATTCATTCAGGTTATTATTTGCATAACACAAACAAATAAACAAAATGTTGAATCATGATTACAAAGTATAAATAAATAACTAAAGAACTAACAGAAAAACAAACTCTAATCTGATTTGAGTACTGTGCAGCAATAATGCAACACATTAAGAACAACATCGTAAATTTCATCACAACATTGATACAAGATAAGTTTCTTAATAATCTATGAAAGTAAATAACTGAACTTACCTATTGATAAACCCATATCCACTTTTTACGTTAAACCATTTTACGGTGCCGGTAACCTTGCTAGCTATAAATAAAATTAAAAAAGATTAATATTTTATTTAGATACACAATTTTAAAATATATATTACAATGCGCGGTTCGATTCAATTTGGCGCAATGCACATTTTTGTATCTAGAAGTGTATCCTTACTATTGAATAAGTCTCTTATTTTCCAAATTTGTTATGTAAACTTAACATTATCAGTTCGTTAAACGCGACAAACTCGGTTACCAAACTGTGGATGGAGATTACGCAATAGAACCAATATTAGCTCGCGTCGTGTAGTAAGAAACGTGTATATATTTATGTTTGTTTCGAATTGAAACTGGTTTAAAAATGATTTAAAAGAAATGGACAAGACGAACAGATCACTTCACGAACCAGAAAATCTATTCCGGATTGTACTAATCTTCGTATAATTATAAAATGGGTTCATCTACAAATAAACGTCTATTAATAGACATGAAATAGGAAGAGTCGCACGTCGAATAAATAAGGCTAATGTGTGGTGAATAATAAAGGAACACGAAGAATACCAAACAATTAATAATTCATTGAGCACACCAATTTGGCCGGTGTCATTGAAAATATTACGAAGTGCATCGAATAAGTAATAAATTTAATAAAAAAAATAGCAAAACAACGACTTTCGATTTCGTAAGCTTACTAATTTTACTACGATTACATAATATTTCGCGCCTACAAAAGGAACGCAACGTTGATTTGACCGATCGGCGTTACTTTTCAATTGTTGACCTTTTTTCGCTACCCACTTCAATGGAGTTGCGGAGATGCCTAGCTAGGCCAGATTAATTAGTCAGTTTACGTGTAGCCTTCGTTATAGAACAAGGCAAATGGTTCCTTGAATTACGAGCATAGGTAATTTATAAACAAAGGATTACAATCAGCCGAAGAACAGGATGCAATTAGATGCAGATGTAATTATGAGAACAATTGAAGACGAAATAAATAGTTAGGAATGGCAGCGGAACGAAACCAATACACAGTTGGACTAGTTCTAATTGGAACGACTGTTTTTTTTTATTTGTAACGATAAAACAACGAACAAACGCAATTTATTATGATACACGTTGATTGGAAATAAAAAAAATAGAATAATATCTGTTCTATGAAGTCATAATATTAGTTTAAAAAATAATTATTTGATTGATTGAAGAAGAAGAATATTGATGCATTTTCTACGTGGTTATAAATGTTTTTAACATTAATTATACTTTCTTCTTGACATTAACAACTGTGACATCTTTTAAGTTTATTTAAATAATAGAGGAGAAATGTTTGAATGCAAAAAAGTATACGAAATGTTCAATGATTAATTTTGTAAATGCGTAAAAGGCTTTTATCGTTGATGAAAAATAGTTATTTCTAATGAATAGAATGTTGTTGCTTGAAGATTAGAATATTTATTGAAATACTTGATAATGCCTGTTAAATGCTTCATGGTTTTAAATGGAATAGTGATTTTACTGATAAAAGAAAAAAAAAACAAATAAAATAAAGCGGAATGGCGGCTTCAGAGCATGCTAGGCGTTTGTTTGGATGCTATGAGGGAGAGATGCAACGCTTGGGGGGCGAGAAGGAATCCAATTGGACTGAAGATGTGATTTATCAATGAGCTATGTCTAGTTTACGGTATTTGCGGCGCGTTATGCAAATGATTGGGAATTGTTTATGATGGTTTTTAAACCATGTGCTTGGCCGCATTGAAGAACATGGACGCCGGGTGGCGGGCTACAAAATGACGGATCGCGCGGAGACAGCCATCAAAGTTCGGCTCCAAAAAAAAAAATGACAAAAACGCAAGGATTCCGTTTACGGTCGTCCTTACGCTTTCGTAGGGTTTTCTTACCGATAATATGCTTTTGCACGGTCGCCTTCGGTTGTTCTGGCGCCTGTTCCGGTTCAGCCATGGTGTTAAGGGCCGGTGGGAAGATGTTGTCACTCCGCTACCTCCGAGATGTTAACTTCCGTCCTGCTGTTTCAGTTGTTGTCCGCACAACGATCTCGCGCTCCCCTTTATAGAATTGCCAACCTATCGCAACAAACTACGTCATTCTAAGTCTATCACCATCACCCTTTCACACAAACCAATAACGATGATATGACGTACTTCTTTGATACATCCATCCGAACTTTCACCGCGCAAGTCATTTAATGAAAAACAATGGCCGTTTATCGGAAATGCAAGTTACAAACCGCGCCAAATATTTGAAATTTTAGTGATTTTTCCTCAACAAATTGATCTATTCCAGTACTGATTCACATTAAATGGAATGAAATCACTAGAAATTACTCAATTAATTTGATATATATAAAAAATCTACATCATTTTATTCAATATTCGATTATTATCGGAGACAATTTATTAGACCGCATAACATTTAAACCAAACAATTTAATTAATTACATAATTCCTTTTAAAATAGCATTTATTATTCATATTCATTCAACGTTGGACAAGGTTTCCATAAAACCAAACCTCGTGTTGCCCTTCGGCACCCAGCGTAGATTCTAATAAAAAATATGTACTCATGTAACGCAAAAATGCCGCACCGACGGAAGCATTCCATAAGAAGTTATTTATAGATCAGGTTAAAATTTCGAATCACCTGTGACGCATAATATTGAGGTTTATTAATATTGGGAATCGATAGCATAATTAACATTCGTCTGGTCGGAGAAGAAAGGGCTAGATTTGGGAGAGGGAAGGCAGCATCCAACAATGCATTTTGGGGGGAGGAGTGATATCGCGTGTTTATGTTTTGACGAATTATGCAAAACATTATTTGTATTTGCGTAAGCGAAAATTCGGTTCGGATTTTGCGGAAATCTACAGCGATATCCGAGAATAGCTTTAAAAACTGATATCGAGCATAGTTCATGCATTTTTTTTGCATCAATATGGATGTTCCGAGAATTTAACGTTTGAAAAAGCTGCTAAAAATTTTTAAAAACATTTCTGAATAGAAATTGTAGACATTTTTTAACAAGGTTTCGTGCACGGAATGTATTTTATTGGCTGCTTTAACTTATAGCTATAGTTTATAGCATTTTGTCACGTTATTTTAGGGGAGTTCTGTCTTTATATACCGAAATGTTTTAGATTGTTAATTAATTGTATTTAAGTCAACTGTGTATTTGTTTGCTACATATACGATTTATTATACTAGTTATTTCCAGAAATATTGCGAATTAAGGCAATTTTATGTTTAGGTACACAACTTGGTGGAATAGTATATAGATAAGTTATTTTCAACTTTTTTTCAAAGAAATAAAAAAAAAATCATGGTTTTATGTGTATCTATTTAATATTCTAAATAGATATATTTTATGTTTAAATTATTGTACAAACTTATTTAATCACATTGCAATAAGATATTTTAAATACCATAATTATTAGTATATATTTCATCACCTTAGAAAATTTTAAAATTATATAGGATGAATCCAAATTTTGTAGACTTCGTCATACAAGTGATAAAAATGAAAGAAATATACATTTTCTTATAATCATTTGTTACCGTAATTTCAAAAATCATTTATATTGAATAATAATTTGTATTGATAGCAAATAATAAATTATGAAGACTTAAGAGAATTTCGATATACTTTTTTCATATAAATAAATGTAAGAGATTTGAGCCAGTAGCGAATTAATTTAAAACAACCATGCAGATTCCCGAGGGAACGGATAATCATCAATTTATGAATCAAATCCAATCAAAATTCCCATTCAATATTAATAATTAACTTTAGAAGTAAAATCAGTCTTTTAGAATTAGTCTCAGTTGAAATTTTAAACGAGAAATATTTGAATTTAATTATATTCCTAACTACTGACAACGCCAGAAAACATTTCAAAATGACCATATTTTCCTCCCTTGGTCACGACAGTAGTTAAACTAGAAACTTGCTCCAATTGAACAAATAGCCTATATAATGCTAGATAATTAACAAAACATAAATAAACTAACATTTATTATACAAAAATTTACTTCTCTATAAAAAATGAGTGTTTTCTCGAAACCATATTCCGTTTTATCTGAACTCTAAAGCAAAATTTTATTGGTCTTGAAGTTGAACCTTTGATACTAACGTACTTCAATCCCCACATAGTTATTTTGTCTGCCCTTTTCTTTGTTCTGTTCCCGCTTTGACCCTTGACCAAAGACTGACCTCGTTCAAATATAACTGGTTCTTCCAGGTCATGTAATGTTGCAGCCACCCGTGAAGATCATGTCCACAATGATTTGCTTCATGATTTGAAAAAAAATATTTGTGTAGCTTTAAAATTACGTAGAATATAATTTTACGTTTAAAACTGCATTGTGTATATTATGCGCAGTTAACGAACAAGTGAATTGAAATTTACTTTGTACAAGTTTAACATAAAGTATAATTATTATTAAAATAAACTTATTTATTTATGTGTTGTCTTATAAGTACAATTTACAATAGGTATATTACTTCATTGTTTTTGTTTAAATATAAATATAAGGAAATATAACACATTATTCAACGGCGATAAGAACTCTTCAATTATTTTCCAGAATATATGTGTTTACTGCAAAATTGTAAATAGAACAATGAATGTCTATTGACAATACACATATTTTCACTTAGATAGAAAACTATTAGACTTCTTTAATAGATTTGAATTTAATGAAGTAGATGTATATAATATTCTGAAACTGAAATATTGATTTAAAATTAATTCATAAATAATAATATGTACAGAAATTAAATGCCAATAATTATTTATTTTGCTATTTTTATCACAAATTGATGATTATCAACCAACAAAATTTATTAAATTAATCATTTAACATTTGTATAGTTTGTAGCCTACATAAAAGAAATACTGACTTGTTGTTATGCAACCGGTGATATCCTCAACACCGGTCAATAACCAAAGTGAACTAAATTTCTTGTTTACTAGTTTTGACAAGTACAATTCACAGTTTTCCCCAATTGTGTTGGTTTGCAGATATGTACTATAGTTAGAAGTATGTTTAATGGCTTGAAATGGTTAGTTTTCACTTTATTTTCTTTTTTATATGAGCAATATCAAATATTTTCTTTGTAGGAGCGAAAACATCAATATTTTGTGGTCACAAGTTTGGTTTTCATCAATTATTTTAACACTTTGTTTGGCACATTTGTGTTCGATGATAGTGAGGCAATAGTTAAAAACAAAGATGTTATGCCTCAAACACCAATCCTCCAATTGTTCCAGAATGATTTCTGGGGCACAAATATTTCGCTAAATTCAAGCCATAAATCCTACAGACCTCTAACAATTATGACATACAGGTAAACATTGCATTTTCAATTCAGGTATTTAGTTTATCATCTGTGATTTTAGGATAAATGTACTGTTATCAAATAATAAGTTGAATGCCTACCAATTCCATACAACGAATATAATCTTATATGCAATACTTTGTCTAATGCTCTTACCAATCTTTAAAACTCTCACTGCTGGCAGCAGAAAAGTTTTATTTGATGTACCTTTTCTGTCAACAATTTTATTTACTGTGCATCCAATTCATACAGAGGTGGTTGCTGGACTAGTTGGAAGAGCTGATATTCTAAGCTCAATTTTATTTTTTACAACCCTCATCTTTTACAAGAGGCTGCTCAAGAACAACTCATTGGCTTTATTCTTAATTATTTCAATATTAGTAACTGCAGCAGTGCTTTGTAAAGAGACTGCAATAACAGTGCTAGGCTTTTGCATAGTATATGATTTTTTCCATACAACTGGCTCAATTAAGGATGTTATAAACAACAAAAGTTTCCTGTACAGATTATTAGGTTTAGTAACGTTGGGAATTCTTATAATGTATTTTCGTTTATCTGTGATGAATTTCCAAGGGCCAATTTTTACGAAAATTGATAACCCTGCAGCATACACCAATGATACATTTTCAAAGGTATATGTATATAAAGAAAAATGGTTTAAATATAATATTAATATATTTTTTATATTATAGATATTCACGTACAATTATATATATTTTCTGAACATACTTCTACTGTTGTGGCCCCAATGGTTGTGTTTTGATTGGGCAATGGGTTGTATCCCACTAATTGAAAGTATTTGTGATATTAGGGTTTTTTTTATTTTCATCCTGTGGATATTTGTCTTCACTGGAATTTATATAGTCTTAAAAAAGGATTCTTATAACAAATACAGGTAATGTCTACAAAAATGGTAGTTAGGAAAAATTTTCAATTTGATTGTTCACAGAGTACCTACAATTATGGGGGCTGCTTTAATAGTTCTACCATTCATACCGGCATCCAATTTATTCGTAAAGGTCGGATTTGTGATTGCAGAAAGGACTTTGTTGTTGCCAAGTGCGGGATTTTGCTTACTTGTTGTTATTGGTTTCACAAAACTGATAGGAGGAATGAAAAACAACAAAGTATATTTTATTAAACAAACTAGATAGACACATTTGAAATCACATATATTTTTACGTTTTGTTTTAGATTGCATACGGAATATTTTATTTGATCTGTGCATTGCTTTCCATGCGGACAGTCCAACGAAACTTCGATTGGTTAAGTGAGGAGAGGTTGTTCAATTCAGCTTTGAACGTTTGCCCTTTAAATGCCAAAGTCCATTATAATGTTGCCAAAGTAGCTGCAGATAGGCACAACAAAATACTGGCGATTACCGAATATGAAAAGGCGATCGAGTTGAACCCTAACTATGAACAGGCTATGAATAATTTGGCTAATCTATTGAGGGAAGATAAGAAATTTGAAGATGCCGAAGTTCTATTACGAAAAGCTGTTAAAGTTAGGTAGCTCTGAATTCAGTAAATGGGTGAAGACGTTTTTAATTATAACAAAAATATTTAAGGCCGAATTTTGCTGCAGCATGGATGAATTTGGGAATAGTGTTGACAAATTTAAATCACACCAAAGAAGCTGAACAATGCTTTTTGAAAGCAATAACGTTCCGACCAAAGTATCCAGATTGTTACTATAATTTAGGAAATTTGGTAAATATCTAGAAGCTTGATGTAATAAGAATATTACAATTTTCGTATTTCAGTATTTAGATTTGAAACGTATGGAGGAAGCTTTGAAAGCGTGGGAGAAGGCAGTATTTTATCGTCCTACTCATACTGCAGCTTGGAGTAATACACTCGTACTTCTCGATAGTTTAAACAAATATGAGAGGGTGTTGAAATTAGGAAGGACTGCTCTAATGCATAATCCAAAGTCTCCGGCGCTACATTTCAGCCTAGCGAATACTTTGGGAAAATTGCAGAAATTTGAAAACGCCGAAAAACATTTTCTCGAGGCTCTTAATTTCAATCCATACAATGCTCTATATTACAGCAATTTAGGTAAAATTCTTTGGAAAAGCATCTATTATCAAAATGTATTAACTGTAATTGATTTAAGGTGTTTTATATCATCGTTGGGGCAAGACTGAGAAAGCGCGTGAAATGTACAAACGAGCTCTGCAAATCGATCCCAAGATGAAAACCACCGAGAATAATCTCAAAAAATTGATGAATGCTCAAAATGATACCATATAAGTATGTCTAGTATTATTGTAATTTATTTCTTATTTATTTGAACTAAAAATTGTAACATTCCACCTGTTTTAAAGCAATAAAGACGGGAATAGAGTAAAGGACATTTTATTTTAGTATACAATGTACGTGTCACATTTAAAATTACAACTTTTAGAATACTTAAAATACTCAAGTTTAAAACACACAAAGCCAACTAAACGAACTAAAACATAACGAAAATAATATCACAATGTATAATCGATGCCAAAAATATTAAACAACTAAACTCGAGGCCATTTATAATATATTATAGTATAAATATTCATCTTAGTACAAAGATAAAATACATAGTAATACTGTGCGGAAGTAGTTAGTACTTAGTTTCTACACATTAAAACTCTAATCCATAAATATATGTTATATACTGCCAATAAATATATTTCATTTTGTTGTTTTTGCATATTCATCAACATTTTTTTTTGTACTAGTTTATGATGATTAGTATACATTAACTCATCATCATAAGACATAATCTCATAGTTCAAGACAAGTTTCTAAAGAGTAAATCCACACAACTTGAGCACTCAAATAATTCATCCATTTAAAAGCCTATGCTTTGAGCATGTTATGCTCCAGATGTGTGTGATCTAAGAAAACACGGAGATACATTCTGTTCCTCAATTGTTATACAATAAAAAAACAAACAATTAAAGCTCCCGACCGGCAAGTCAATGCTTCTTAAGTAAATTATAAAAAATATATTTGTATTGTGTTTCCCTTAAAGAGATTTTGCCACGGCAAGCATCACGTCGACTTTCAACAATACAAACATCTCAACTCGCTGCATTGTTTTGCCCGCCTTGTTTGCTCGGCCCCGCCCCCTCTGGTGTTTTGGGGGCGTTATACGAAGAAGTCGATGCCTCGTCACGTGTCGAAAGGGCCTGTAGACGTGCGGGTAAGTCTGCAGACGTGACAACCGCATGCTCGCTCAAAATATCAGGCAGAGCATTCCTGCGACCTGTACGACCAGAAGTCAAAAATTCTTGACTGTGCGAGTTTACGGGCTCACCCGGTACTACTCCCTGCTGCCTCTCCATCACTGCTAGCATCTTTAATACTACAATCAAAACAAAAACATTTTACTTTTAGCCAAGATATATTGATCAAATTCATTGCTGAACTTCATAACTTATTTAAACCAGTTATGAATCAATATAATGTAGTACATTCAGAAGCAACCTTCAAACTTTATTGGAAAAATATTCCCCCATTTCTAATTTTATCACACAGCTATTTCATCTTATCTAATCTCATTTGCATGAAATATTGAAACATGTGTGTTGCTCTAATTAGTATTTGATAGCACCTCAATAAAGTCATATATTATTAATATTAAAAATTAATAAAAAAGACATGCAGATATAAATAAAAGAGAAAGTGTTAGTTTTTCATGTTGCTCTTTTGATTCCCTTTTTCTTTTCTGGTGCATGCTTGACTAAAGCCTTGACCAAGCCATGCCAGTCATAATAGCATACCTTTTATTCTCTTAAATTTCCTTGATTTGTTTCTCAGACTTTTGGGCTTTGATGTAGGACACAAATTACTGTTTTCTGGCATATTTATATACTTAACTAACTTAAAAACAATTAAGGTATTCAACGTTCTAAATAGAGGACAGATTAAATAATATTGAAATACAACACACACATTTTACCTACCATTCAGAGCAAAGAGGTTGTATTGGGTTGTATGACAACCTCGAATTTACTGTTACTCGTATTCCGTGTAGATCAAACTTGTTTTTTGTATTTTGTAGTATGCGTCACAATCATTGAAATAATCAGAAAAATTACATAAACTTTTTTTAATTGGTTTACTTATTCACGATGTCCACACCGATTTGACGTTTTCAACGTCAATCGTTGAATGGATTAATCCAACTACGACCTCTTTTAGCATAAATATGTAACTAGCAGAAGACTATAGGCAACTCTATATTAATTTATTTAAAAATTCGTCTATTTTGATTGACGACAGTTAATTCAATAGAGAAACACATTCACACACACACATCAACAAATTCATTGATACATTTTGTATTATATGTTTAATGATGATTTTATAATATTTATACATAATCTTGGTAATGATTTTCAATTAATATAAATTATATTATATAATAGGTATTATTTTAAACAATAAATGTAAAGCTTTTATAATTTCTATTATTAATAAATATATTATACAAAAATTTAACAAAACTCCTGATTATTTTAATAATGTTGTTTGTTGTCTCAGCTTAGAATATTTCAAGTACAAATAATATAAATTAAATCTTTTAATCTATCAAGTTTCTTGAGAACCGTATGCAGAATTTAATGATTAAAGAAATATAACAAAATATTTAATTTTATGTAAATATTTTCCCCAAATATAATTAAAAATACTTAAATCCAACATTAATTAAGTGTTTCTTCTGTATAATCGTGTGACAATTTCTATTTTTTAAGTTTAACAACTAAGCCTATCGACCGAGCTATTCAACTGTCGTACATTGTATGCGCATGTGTTTCTACAAGCTGTGCTGCGTAATTTCATAGTTTTCTTTAACACAGTCAAATGTTAAAAGTATAATTTAATCTCGAGGAATTGAATGTTACAAGTTTACAATTTTATTAAATGCATATATTTATTAGCGCTTGTGTCAACAATTATAGATCGGTCACTCCCTGTTGTTAAATGTGGTGTCAGTTTTTATAAATGTTAGGTAATATTTTATTATTCTTAATACATTAAACGGGCAGGCATATTTAGATGTACAATATCATAATAAAATGTGTATAATTAAATACAACAACATTGTTAAATATTTATTGTACAATTGGTTGTATACGTTTGTTATAATAACAACTAATACTTGAAACTATCAGAATTAAAAGATTAATGACAATGATTCTCGATTATTTTTATTTTTTAAACGTTGTTATGCAGAATTTTGCATTTCTGATGATTATATAACGATTCGCAACACTCAATTGGTATGTTCCTTCAATTTAATTACCAGTAGCTTGTGTAGCTGAGAAAACAACAACATTGCATGAAAATTAATTCTTAGAAACCGCGTTAAATATTAAACATTTCTTACAAGAGTTATATTAATTTAAATAAACTTTTTTTTAAGTGTATATAATAAACAAGTGTATATAATCTGACTTGTTTGGAAGCTTACATATTTCTATAATAATAAATAATAATAATTACATAAACATATATACTTAATATTACATATTATCTTTCATGGGTCAAGAGGCCATCAACCTTTTATTTGAATTAAATGAATTTGATTAAAGTCGTGGTATCTTTTGCATGTTTTTTGTCTTCTATATTTCGTTTATTTTTATATTAAATGTCATTCTCTATGTCCAATAACTTCTCAATTAGTTTTAATTTACTTCATTCACGTACATTAACTTGTTTCCAAGCATTATTATAATGGCAGAATAACGATTTTTTTCAAGCTTTGTTGTATTCATTACACAAACCTCTTGGCGACCTCTCTGCTTACTTCCATTCTCTGTGAATTTCTGGATTTAGAATCGACGTATTCATGAATAATATTTTGTTATTGTATATAATTTGTTATTATGCTGTTTCCACTACATTTCGTTTAATTATATTCATATGTTTTTAAGTGATAATACTACAACAATATTGAAACATATTTCGTGTAAGTTTCACATTATCACAAAACAAATAATAATCGGTTCTGCCAATATCACGAAGTGCTTGAAACCTGACTAATCTAAACTAATAACTAAATACGTACAAAAACAAATGGTATAAAAGGAGACATGACTATATAAAGAAAGAAAAAAGACCATTTATGTATAAAATGTACTATTTTTTTCTCAATGCTCAATTCAAATTTAGTTTCTTTTGTAATTTTCAAAACCGGACTGATGTAAATCGCACTATGCGTGGTATTGCTGCAATTAAATGAATTAATTTTTAATGTTTTAGTTTTGTGTTAAAATTGTCCTAACAAACAAGATAATAGTTATATACATTAAAGTTATTTCAATCTTTAAATTCTCTATTTATGCAGTATATTGGGAAACTGTTTTGTAATCGTGTTTTTATCGTTCTCTCTCGACTTCTAGTTCTGTAAATACAGTTACATTAATTAGAAAATCGTGTTTGTGTTAATATCCAGAAATTCCCATGTTTTCAATGCATAAAATATAGTATTTCGAAAGACAATGTTCACGATTTAAATTTAAATATTATCAGTATAATATATTAAATCAATGTTATTTTATTAAACGGTTTAGAAGAACAATGGAATTTACATTTTATTTTCTCATTACTGCGGGGATTATAATTGTATTACAATTACAAATTAAATGCACTGCTTAATCATTACTAATAGGGAAATAAATACATGTACTCTTATGGGAGAAGGTAATTAATACTATTTGTACAATACTTCAACTGTGTATGCGCGTGTTTTCTATATTAATAAGAATGAAATATTGGGAATATTATTAATTCATTGTATATAAGAAACCGAAAGATCTCCAAATGTGGGCTATCGAAATTAGCGCATATATAAATAAAAAATATAAGAAAGTACAGATATCCCCCGACTTACGAACTAGTTCCGTTCCAAAGGGTTGTTCGTAAGTCTTGTTCATTGTACCCTTAAACAAGTACTGAATGATGTAAGTCGAATTTGTTCGTAAGTCGGGGGAAGTTTAAAAATTTCAAAATATACATATCTTACCATACTTTATCATGGTTTTTACTTTTATGTATGTTAAATTCCGTATTACTGACTGCATAAATTTGAAAAAATATTATATTTTATTAAAGAAATGATACATTTTTGTTTGGACAGTTTACTTTTTTTTATCACTATATATCTCCTTGTAACAAGTTACAGCTTTTAGAATTTTAGAATCGCTTGGATATCTATACAAGTGTTCACTTTCAATGTGCACTTGTAATCAGTCTGGTTGTTTAGGTACCTTAGTATCTATGAAGGCGCCAGTACTCTTAAAAAATACGATATTAAAGAAAACTTTAAAAGTTTCCATTTGAAAGGCGCCATTCAGGTAAAAACTACCTGACATGTCACTAAATTTGTCATATTTTAGGGTCGTCCATTCTTATATTTTATTATTATTTATTTCCTGACAAAACTTTGTTTAAATTAAATATTTATAGTAATATACTAAAACCCTTTATCTACTATATATTGTATATCTTTTATATATTTTTATATATTGTGAACTACATTTCATTTCCAAACTTTGTAAATATAAATAACACAATATTATCATCAAAAATGAAAAACTAAATCAGAATTATGAATAACTTGAACATTTTTATTTCAAGTTTTTAAAAATTTATTCTTGTGCGTTAAATTTTGTAACAGTCCTTTATTTAAAGTCCTATTTTATACTCGGGAGACCAAGTTGTAATATATTTTCTTTTTATTCACCTCGAACAGAATTTGAGCATACATGGCAAATTCTTTGTTTTTTTTTCTACATTCAGTAGATGGAATATTTACTGATGAATGCCTTTCAATGAAATTTACTGCATGGTTTCCATACTCTGTTTTCTTCTGCAGAGTTAAATGTTTTTGTAAAATTTGTCTCATGACATTTCTAATAATACTTTTCAATGCGGTAATAATTATTTTTTTTTAAGAAAATTGCAGGTAGATAGAACTAAATAAAATATTACTACTGCATCTACATTCGAAAATAATATGTGGATAAAATAAATGCAGTCAATTAATCTAGGTAAAATAAATAGCTCGATTAACCCATAAAACACGTTAGAAAAGATGAGAAAATATTCATAAAATATTTGTGCATGTGCATACTGTAATCATAATTAAGTTTTTTACAATAATATCAAATCGCTTATTGATGACAGTCGTACATCACAAATGATTAGTTTCGTCGCTAATTTATATAAAATACCCACTATTAAGTATTACATTGTTATGTTTCTGGTGAAAAACCAGATTATACATCGCGTTCTCTCAAATAATATATAATAACTAAGCTAATAAGGTTTTTCCAATGATTTATATACTTATCATTAATGTCTTTTTCTAATATTACAAAGAAACAAGAAATCCTAATATAGAATGCATTATTATAATTGTAAGTTTTGCAGCAATTTAATTCATTTTTTTTATATTATTGTATTGAGTTTATATTATTATGTTGATTAATTGTTGCATAATTGTAAGTTAGGGTCTATATCGCAAGCCCGATAACCAAAAGTCCGTCTATTGAAATCCCGACGTTCGAAATCCCGACTATATCAAAATCTCGACAACCATAATATTGACTGTATCAGAATCTCGACAAACATAATCCCGACTATATCGAAAATTTTTACTATAACATTTTTTAATTATTTGGGAGCGTAATCTACCATGTGCTACACTTTTATTAATAATAATAATAATTTATTGGCCAAACATCAATACATAAGAAAGAAAGTACATTCTATACATAAATAAATTCTAACATAAAATAAAAACAAATATATTAATAGGCTGGCCAAAAGGCGAGGTCTTTCCGCCCGGGAACATAAATTTAATTATGGAATAATACAATATTGAAATAATAATAATATACAAATGAACAACAGAAGAATGAGGGAAAAAAAAGCAGCGAAGTAGGAACAAGTGTGTATCAATCGAGGGACAATAGGTATTGGAATAGGGATAATGTGGGATATTTAAATTTTGGAAGAATATTTGGGTTTCGAGGGACACAGAATTTATAGAGGCTCCCAAAATTTAAATATGTTGGACTTTTTGGATTTGAGTTGTTTGGAATGGGCATTGAGATTGAGTTAAGCATCAATAAAGATTCCAAGATATTTAACAAGTGGTGAAGGAAAATGGAATGATTATTTAACGTAACATGGGGAAACGAAGGGGATATGCGATGGTAGGGAATAAGGAGTTTGGTCTTGGATGGGTTAATTTTGAAGCGCCATTTTTTAAAACATAAAATGATCAAGGATATGAGGTTTTGAAGGCCAATAATAGAGGATTGAAGGGAACAGGCTTGGGAAATCAATGCAGTATCATCTGCGTATTGGAGGACATAGAGGTTGGGATCAAAGATATTAAGACAACACAACAAAAAAGGATATATAACAGAGGAGTCAGAGGGGAGCCTTGCGGAACACCCTGAAGCGGGGGAAAGGGAAGTGGAGGAGTTGCGGATCTTAACTTTAAGGGAACGATTATTTAGGAGGTTTTTGATGATGCTGATGAGGTAAGGTTGGAGATTTAGAAGGACTTTTATTATTAATAACAATAAATTATTATTAATTTACTTGATTTTGTTGAATTATTCATAATAAACCTTAACATTATGAATTAATCGCAAATACAATTAGATTATAAATTGTTATTATTTATTATTAATAACAATTTAAAAGTCACTACGCTCCGGAATAATTTAAAAATGTTATTTGATACAGTCGGGATTATGGTTGTCGGGATTTTAATATAGTTGGGATTTTGATACAGTTGTGATTTCAAACTTGGGGATTTCGATACAGTCGGCATTTCAAACGTCGGGATTTCGAACGTCGGGAATTTGATTGACGATATTTCGGTTGTCGGGCTTGCGATTGCCACCGCTGTATCATTTTTTTAAAAATTAAAATAACGTGTTAGGAAATGTAAATGACTATGAAAGTTAACTCTTAAAATTGAATTAAATGTATTTGAGCAGAGAAAGTGCGATAAATAATATGAAGGAGCATTTTTTTTAATATAGATTAGTCATTTTTATTAACAATATTGTACTTAAGATGTACAAAAATAAAAAGTTGAATTTTCGTTATTTTTATTTAAGAAAGATATTGATGTTTCTGTTTTGAAATAAATAATATTTAAATGTTAGTCATAGAATAATTGTTTTACTCATTACTTTACATAAAAATATTAAAAAAAAAATACAAAACAACGTCAATAAATTCAAGTTCAGTGGCTTCCAATAATTCCCCTAATGAGAAGAAGGAAAAAAATCTTTTCCCCAGTGAATTATAGGTTTTTCCGCATGACATAAATTACTTCATACGATAATATGATGTGCAACATGTTACGATTTTTAATTAAATGCATTAAATCTCTTTCATTCAAATATCCATCTTTGAGCTCGTACTGTTGTTTTGCATCAAAACGATATTTAAATAAAACTTATCTGAAATGAACTTATAAGTTTCTTTTTTTGTGATCATTAGTGAAGCGAATACCCAGAAAACCGATACTGGGATTACCCAAAAGCCAGAGTAGTAGGAGTAGAGGGATAAGGCCACAGCAAGTAACTTCTTTTCGTCAGTTTCAGAGCTGCAGCAAAGCGGACAAGAATCATCAGTTGCCGTGGAGAAGTGGTCAACAAACGAGCATAGTAAAAACATAATAAACAAACCGTAAGTGTGCATGGTTGACAATATTAACTATTTTTTTGTATATATATAACAGTTTGCATCACATGTCTACTTTACGTTCAATCATTTTCATTATAAATTGTATTCAATTGAGATTCTAATTTAAAAATGAAAATTACCATTTGTATTTATGATTCGAATTTATATTGCGGCGAATCTTGTTTATGTTTTGTGTTTGTTCATAAAGTCGCTAGACAATTATCTTCGCTTTTAACCTTCACCTCACCTCTGCAGATAAGTGCTATTTTAATTACCCAATCTCTTGCCCAAAGTGCTCTTCAAATTATATCATCTGTTGTATGGATAATTTAATATTATATCATATATAATACTGTTAATATTTTGTTTATAGACACACAAAAATATATAAAAATATGAACAAGTCAGCGTTTCAGACTTCTTAGATATTTAATTATAATTACAAAGTTATTTATTTTTAACCAAAGTTTTTCGATCTCTCACAGAAATAGTTTTGTTTGATTCATTAATATATTCAGAAAGTTTTACAATTATAGATTTCATTGGACAAAAGACTTGAAAGTGCATCTTAAAATGTTCATAAATATTTGTATATAAAATATATCTCAAGGTGATCTACCACTGGAAATTAGCTTTTATGCATTTGTTATTTATTGATAATACTGCTAATATTAATATAATTATTTTGATTAATATATATTTCTTGCATAAAATTATATGTGTTTATAATTGTATTTTTTTTACATTACTTATTTGAATAGTTGTTAGGATAATTTATTATTATGAGGTCATTAGCTTCAAGCGGTTTTACATTTCTATTACGTTGCAAATTTATTATTTATGTTTCAGTACATAAACAAACCTTTGCAATTTAAGGATATTTCACATTTATTTAATTATATTTTTATTTAATTTTATTCATTGTTACTTGCTAATTAATTTACGAAGCATTTTACACAGACGTACAGTTTCTGATAAAAAAAAATTGATTAAAAATGTTAGTTACAAAACCTTACTTTTTTTCTGAGCCAATGAAACCAGTTTGTGTATAAAACAAACGTCTGAAAAGGCGTGCTTTTGTATTGCATATAGGATGAAGCAGGACAAAACCAGTTTACGAATAAAACTTATTATCTCTTATACAGTCTGCTAGAAATCAATGTAAATAAGCATAACTGTAATTAATTTTAAATTTAATTCTTAACAATTATTACTATTAATTTATTATTTTTTAAAGCAATTTATAGAAATTATATTATAATTATGTAAGGTCCAAAAAAATCAATTACGTTTATATGCGTGCATATATTGTTTACATTTGTTCGCGTTACCTAGACAACATTATAATAATCTATACTGCTTATATAATATTGTATGCTCTTTAAGTACTCCTAGAACATGTTAACAATAGATTATACAATTAACGTTACGTTCATTATTTGCACTTCTTGGATAATTATATAGAACACGTTATACAGCCACAAAATAATCACATTTAAAATTATTGTGTTATTTCAGAAAATATGGTTTGCACCGTATTTAAGATATTCGCCCTTGCGGCATTGACGGCTTCTTGCATTGTTGCTATTCCTGTGGATAAAGATATGGTGGTTGTAACTGATGTTCCTAATGTCACATTTCCTACTAAAGAGGTAAGCTATATAATCATTGTAAACAGAGAACGGTTAAATATTTATTTTTTTTCAGGGTAATACTAATCAGCGACCACAGATATCAGAAATGAACATCAAAACGAATGTAACGAATCGGTTTGCGCAAACAACGGTTACTAGTAAAGTGAAGAATCATGCGACTAAATCACAAGAAGCCGTATTCTTCGTCGTTCTTCCTGATCAAGCTTTTATCTCCGCCTTTATTATGGAAATCGATGGGAAAAATTATACAGCTTATGTTCAAGAAAAGGAAAAGGCTAAGAAGACCTATGAAGATGTAGAGTAGAATGATTGCATAAAGTCTTCACTTATTTAAAGTACTTTTTTTTAGGCGGTAAGCAGTGGAATCGGAGCAGCTCATGTTGCAGTCAGCGCGAGAGATTCAAATAAATTTACAGTGAATGTTAACATTGAACCGGAAAGCAAAGCAGTATTCTATTTAACATACGAGGAATTGCTTGAAAGAAAGAAAGGCTTTTACGAATTGGTGATCAACATCCACCCAGGGCAATTGGTGAAAGATTTGAATGTCGAAGTCGATATCGACGAATCGCGTGCGTTGAGTTTCGTCAAGGCCCCGCAAATCCGCTCTGGAAACGAGATTCTGAAAGAGAACGATGAATTGGATCCCAGAGCTCAGATCGATACTCCAAAACCCGAGCAAGCAGTTATTAAATTCAAACCGGATTACGAAAAGCAAAAGCGCATTGCTCATGGTTTAGGAACTAAAGAAGATGAAGGACTTTCTGGACAGTTTATCGTGCAGTACGATGTCGAGCGTGATCAGGAAGGAGGAGAAATATTGGTGAAAGATGGATATTTCGTTCATTTCTTTGCACCACCAAATCTAAAACCTTTAGTAAAACACGTCGTATTTGTTTTGGATACTAGTGGAAGTATGTACGGTAGGAGAATCGAACAGCTTAAGGAAGCAATGAAAAATATTCTCGGTGATCTCAATCCAGAAGATTATTTCAATTTGGTAGAGTTTAATAGTAATGTAAAAGTGTGGAATTTGGACGCTCCGGAGGAAAGCACCACTTTCCCAAATGACGATAACTTGTGGGGACACCCTGAAAAAGTCCACGAAATTAAAGTGAGTAAATATTAATCAAATATTAATTCAGATAGGTAATTGGTTCTCGTTTAGGATGTCTCTTTCCCGCCAGCTTATCCAGTTAAAAACACCACTATAAATAAGGCAAACAAAGCCGTAATGGAAATGCACGCAACTGGAGGTACTAACATTTACGAGGCAATCAGAGTCGGTATCCATTTAATCAAATTGAGGCAGAAGCGTGTTGGCAATAATAATATTCAACCATTGATTATCTTCTTAACTGACGGAGAAGCAACGGTTGGAAAAGTTAGCGAAAATGAAATTATTGCTGGTGTAAGTTAAATCGCAAAATCATACAAGACAAACCTACATTGCTAATTGTATTTCAGGTATCTGACGAAAATAGCATCAAAATCCCCATTGTCAGTCTCTCGTTTGGTGATTCAGCGGATCGTAAGATGCTGAAAAAACTCTCTCAAAAGAACTTCGGATTCGAACGCACAATCTACGAAGATTCTGATTCGGATCTTCAGTTGCAGAACTTCTATAAAGAGATTTCATCTCCCCTGTTGAATAACATCAAGTTTACATACACGCCCGATACAGTTAGCCTTACAAGAACAGATTTTCCTATTCTTTATCAAGGAGGGGAATTAGTAGTTTCCGGTAGAATTCCAGAAAATGTCAATGTAGACAAACCAATTGTGAGCTGCTTTGGCATCTTAGGTCCAGTCCTATACCGGCCTAAAGTTAAGAAAAGCGTTGGCCAATTAGAAAGGTACTGTTTGTGTTGTATTATAGAAATGTCTTTAATCTGTTAATATTTGGTAATTTCTAGATTGTGGGCTTATATGACTGTGAAAAAACTGTTAGGAGAAAAAGAAACATCAACTAATGCTACTGAAATTGAAAAGAAAGCTCTCGATTTAGCTTTGAAATATTCGTTTGTAACTCCAGTAACGTCGATGGTGGTTGTTAAACCCAATAGCACAAAATCCGTGGATACCGAAGAAGCTTCCTCAAGTCCAGATTGTACGTTATTTATTTTATTTTTCTTTATAAATTATTCTAATTATTCAATTTTAGATGCACCAGGTGCACCTCTCAACGTCGGATTCGGTGGTAAGTATTTATTTGGAAAGACTTTGTTCAATTCTATCTTTAATAATGAAACCTTCAGTTTTTGTATATATATATATAAATAGTATCATAAAAACATTTTAAAGAACAATAATAAACAAAATTTATTGTGTAGCTAGCTACAAAGGGCTATTGACCGCAGTCTTTCCGACTATTTAAAGAATATTAAACAAAAATATATTTTCAATCCTGATTCGCAGGTCACAGAAACCCAGTCAGATTATCTACAAAATCAGGTTTATTATTATCCATTTATAATGTTACTAAAAATATTAGATGTTTTGAGTATAAAATCAAGTTCTATAAAATGCATGCACTAGCATAAACTTTTGTATATAATAACTCATATATTTATAGGTTCTTTTAAGAAAAATATCGGTTATAGGAAATTCAATACTAGGACACGACCAGGTTATTTATGTTTACAATGCATGATTTAATTTATTATTCAGGCATGAAATAATATAAAATAATATCAATTTTAGAAAATTATAATATTTTAGTATCAACTATAAATTGTTGTGATAATATAATATTCTTCTTTTTAGGAATTGCCCTGTCTAGACCATTTTTGTCAGCTCCTGCACCGCAATATCCATTATTGACTTCTACTCTTGCACAGCAATATCCGTTGGCTACTGTACTTCCTGGTAGCACATACCAACCTTCTTATGATAGGGTTGCCACAGGGTTTGCGATGGTCCCTAACCATGTGTTTGAACTGGACAGTGATGAAGGTGTCATAAATCATACCGAAGCCTTTTCAACGACAACAATGAAACCTTTCGTTGTTCCTGCCGAAATCAAAACAAAACTACCTTGGATGGAAACTAAATTTAACGTAGATGGAACCTTAACGTTCTTCAAAGGTAATATCGTAATTTCTTAAATCAATGTGCTGATCAACATTTATACATTTAGGTCACTATACGCTGGGTTTGAATGAAACATCACCTGCTGGACTTGATTGCACAGATCCACAGAGCGAGGAAGGTTTCTGCATGTTAGTTAAGGATTGCGAAATTCTTCTACCAAAATTGATCGACGAGCAATCCTTCAAAGACTATTTCTGCTCCATCGAAAACAAGTAAATTTGAAATTACCAATAGCAGAAAATACGTCTATTTAATAAATGAATTTGTTACAGATTTGCCGGAGTTTGCTGCCCGAAAAAGAAATGAAACTTAAAGCGGTAAAATAATTTTTGAATTAACAAAAACATGTAATTTATTTTATGATATTATATCTTTTTCTTAGCTCAAATTTATTTTAGAAATTGTCTTATGTATTCATGTTAAATGTAATTTTCCATTTATAAGTAAAAAAAAAATATAGTTTTATCAATTAGATTTTGTGGTACTTTATTTCTTGATATTATGATTTTTTTCGATTATAGTGCAATTATCAAATTAAGTAATTGATATTTTATAAGCTTTGAATCATATAAAATGTAAATTATATGATTTTATGTAATTTTTATATATTATATTGAAGCTATATCTAATTATATGATGATGTTATTATTTCCATATTTCTTCTAGTATATAATATATATCTATTAATGATACTGGCAACAATGTAGTTGTAAAAAAAAACTCGATTTTAATATTTCACGTCAATTCAACTATAAAATTACCTTAATTTCACAACCAAAGCTGTTTAAATGAACAAAAACAGTGCGCATGTTATCTAAGAATAAATATAACAAGAAATACAAGATTGTTTGAATTATTTATTTAATGAATTTCATACATCGCCTATGTATCCCACTCCTCTCAGAAACAAGAATTGGTAATTCACAGATACCAAAAAATTCTCATATATGTTACGGTAAAAGTACAAAATCGGTAAATCTTCAGATTTACCAACTTAGTTAGATAAGTATGTACTTAGATAAATTATATAAAGTATCGTGGCACAGTACCTATTTGATAACACGGTCCTGATCTCGGGTTATGTTTAACAGACAGACATAAAAATCTGGCCTGTTCTGGCTGGCTCGGGGCCAAAAATTATAAAGCGCTGAACTAACTCCGCTCCTGCCGTAACATATTTACTATCAATTTTACAATTTATTTTTACACAATATTTTTGTTTCATGTCGATTGTAAATATTTGAAATAACAGTAGTTCAATTACATTTGACTTTACTAGTAGCACTAATGATTTATTCTATGTCGGATTTTAATAAAATAATCTCAAGTAGTTTGATAAATGAAGTCAACAAATTTCATTTTCATAATTTCAGAACTGAATATTTCAGATTTAATGAAAATGGAACATGTTTGTAGATTATTACAGAGATATTGAATATTATGACTTTCGTTACGATAAAACTTCAATATTTTTTTATTTAAACTAAATATGAGTAGTGGGAGGTTTAATGATTAAGTTGTCTATTGAGTAGTGTGTGTGTGACTTAAGGAATTGTCGTGACTTCTGTGATATATAAATATTTATTATAAATAAATTGTAAGTAGATAAATGCATTATCTAGTTATATCTAATTAAACTAATTATTCTTAAGTAATTAGTAAATGAACACTCACTATTATTCGAAATTTTAGTTATATAAATCAATACTAAAACGCTGTTATCAAGTTCGTAATATTTCTTGAAGTTGCGTACAATTATCTGTACATTTAACCTTTGCCTCAACACAGGAGATAAATATTGAATAATTGATTAATGAACATTTTTCAAACAAATCTATTTTCAAAGCAGTAATTTTTACTTCAATTTGTAAAATATTCAGTTTAATTAAAAATAAATATTGTTATTACATTTTTCTATTTGAATTATTCGTCATCTAATAAATGACGTTAATTTTTGTGGTTTGATTCATTCAATTGAAAAGTTTTTTTTTAAATAGAATGTTTCTTAGCCAATATTTTGTTTTCAAATTTGTACTCTACCTCATTTTAGTGATTATAACAGTGATAATATAAATATTTATTCACAATACTATTTTTTTTCTTAGGTAACTTCAATATGATGCGAAAAGTATACGTTCTATTTGCATTTACATCATGGGTATTGACAACAGCAGTTTCTGAAGATTTAGATTTAATTTTAGTATCTGAACCTGCAATTACTGCGCCTAGTAAAGAGGTATTAATGTATTATAAGGTTGTATATATTATAAACATATTGTCATTATAGAGTCTTCAAACACAGCCACCAAAAATAACTGAAATGAGCATAAGAACAAATATAACTAATCGGTTTGCCGAAACAACTGTGACTAGTAAACTGAAAAATCCGTTAACGAAAGCGCAAGAGACAACATTTTTCATAGTTATTCCTGAGCAAGCATTTATTTCCAGTTTTATTATGGAATTGTCTGGTAAAAATTACACTGCTTTTGTAGAAGAAAAAGTGAAAGCCAAGAAAAATTATGTTGAGGTAAATAATGAGCATCGAGGAAGTTAATATGAACTATAGTCTATATATAATTTAGGCTGTTTCCAATGGAGCAGGTGCTGCTCATGTTGAAGTGAGCGCAAGAGATTCAAATCTGTTTTGCGTGAATATCAACGTAGAGGCTGAAAGCAAGGCTGTATTTTATTTGACATACGAAGAATTATTGGAGAGGAAAAAAGGAGTTTATGAATTGGTGATCAATATTAATCCCAAGCAATTGGTAAAAAAATTAAATGTGGAAGTTAGTATAGACGAAAGTGTACCAATAACTATAGTAAAAACACCACCAATTCGATCAGGTAATAAAATTGTGAAGGAAAATGAAAAACTGGATGCACGGGCCGTTATTGAGAGACCTGGTTTAGGGAAAGCGGTTATTAAGTTCAAGCCGGATTATGAAAAGCAGAAGCAAATTGCTAATGTTTTGGGGACTAAGGAAGACGAGGGTTTAGCTGGGCAGTTTGTGGTACAATACGACGTGCAAAGGGATACAAACGGTGGTACGATTATAGTAAAAGATGGTTATTTCGTACACTTTTTTGCCCCGACAAATTTGGAGCCTATTCCTAAGCACGTCGTATTTGTACTTGATACAAGTGTTAGTATGGATGGTAATAAATTGGATCAAGTTAAGGAAGCGATGAAGAGTATCGTTGGCGATCTCAATCCAGACGATTACTTTAATATTGTTGAGTTCAACAATGTTGCTTATGTATGGAACCTGGATATTCCTCACGAGACTACCATTTACCCGGAGAATCAGAATGACTTGTACTCTCAGCATGGTATATTTAAAGATATGAACGTAAAAATACTTGATGATACTGTACGATGTTGTCTGTAATGAAATGATTTTAGAGTATAAATTTTCCGCCTGCTTATCCAGTGAGAAATAGCACCATAAAAAAAGCTATGGAAGAAATCAGTTATATGAATGCTAGGGGAGGAACAAACATTTATCATGCTGTAAGCGTAGGCTTACATTTAATTCAAGTATTTCAAAAAGTCTCTGGGAACAATAAAGTACAACCGTTAATTATCTTCCTAACAGATGGAGACGCAACAGTCGGTATAACAGATTCAAACACTATCATGTCCAAAGTAAAATCAAAAGTTTTTCAAAGCAAGCATTATTCATTTTTTACTTTCAGATTTCCGAGGAGAACATACTCAAGATACCAATAATCAGCCTCGCTTTCGGTAATGACGCGGATCGTGATTTAATCAAGGAACTTTCAATAAATAATAACGGTTTCGCACGATTTATTTACAAAGATTCGGATTCTTACTTGCAATTATCAAATTTTTACAAGGAAATATCTTCGTTGCTTCTTAAGAACGTGTCATTTTACTATACACAAGATTTTGTGAGCCTTACAAAGACAGAATTTCCCATACTGTTTAGTGGTTCCGAGATCATAGTTACTGGTAAAACTCTTGGAAATATTGTTAAAGATGATACATCTGTGAATAGTTGGGGTATACGTGGACCTATTATACTAAAACCTAACGTTATTGAAAGCGTTGGCCAACTTGAAAGGTATATTATATTAATTAATTGCATCCGATGATTATTATTATTATTTTCAGACTATGGGCGTACATGACTGTAAAGAGGTATCTTGATGATGTATCCAATTTAACGCAAGCTGAAAATAAAGCGCGCGAGTTGGCTTTGAAGTATTCCTTTGTAACTTCGGTAACATCTTTGGTAGTGGTAAAACCGAATGAGACAAACGTAATAGATTTAGAGGAAGCTTCGAGTCAACCGACCTTGGATTTGCTAGTTCCATGTAATTATATTAAGTAATTAATTATATTTTTACTTGATAATATTCATTTATAGATCCACTTGCAAGCCAACAGTTTTATTTCCCTACGAATAGAGTATTCAATACATTTAGAAATAATAAAAATCATGTTAAAATGTTATTCTCTTATGGAGAAACTGACTACAACATGGATCACTTAATAGAAACAAAATTATCAACGCCTAAAATAATTACTATACCTGATGAACTTAGAATTAAATTGCCAATTTTGGAGCATATATATGATATAAGCGACGGAACTTTGACCTTATTTAAATGTAAGTTTTGTTTAAAGCAACAAGATAGAACTTTATTATATTGAACTACACGATCTAATTAATTATTTTATTATAGATCCATATACTCTTGGGTTTAACGAAACCTCGGCAGATGATATAGAATGCATAACTCCTCGCAGTGATGTCGGCGCTTGCAAACTTATACGAGATTGCGAAATTCTATATCCAATTTTAGTTAACCAACAGACTTTTAAAAGTTACTTTTGTGCAATTAATTTGGATGATCGTCGACTTGGTGGAATTTGTTGTCCAAAAAATAATAATATGATTTGATAGAAATAAAACTGCCATATTCTTTGAAAAATTAACTTTGTTTTATATTTGTATGTTATACAAATGTTTCATTTTTTTAACTTAATCAAAATGTGTCAACAGAAACGAATACTATTTTACTTAGGTCCCAACATGTCTTCTGGTTTCACCCAATCGTTGAATTGTTGTTCAGTGAGATGACCTAACTTAAGTGCGGCCTCCTTAAGAGTTGTTCCTTCTTTATGGGCGGTCTTGGCGATTGCCGCGGCTTTATCGTAGCCGATATGTGGGTTCAGAGCCGTTACCAACATAAGACTTTCGTGGAGGATCTTCTCAATCCTATCGGTGTTAGCAACAATACCATCAACGCAGTTTACTGTGAAGCATTTACAGCTATCGCCCAACAACCTGATAGATCTGAGTACATTGGCAACCATCATTGGTTTGAATACGTTAAGTTCGAAGTGTCCGTTTGAACCACCCACAGACACAGCAACATGGTTACCCATAACTTGGGCAGCCACCATCGTGATGGCTTCACATTGAGTTGGGTTCACTTTACCAGGCATGATTGAGCTACCGGGTTCGTTTTCAGGGAGAGACAATTCTCCTAATCCGCATCTTGGCCCGGAAGCCAAAAACCTAAAATACATTAACATCATATTTTGTTATCATATTTTTAGAAGTAAATATTCTACCTGATGTCATTGGCAATTTTCATAATTGAGCAAGCAACGGTGTTGAGTGCTCCAGAAACTTCCACCAAAGCATCGTGAGCGGCAAGTGCTTCGAATTTGTTGGGAGCCGTCACAAACGGTAATCCGGTGAGTTCAGAAATTTTAGCAGCGCACTTTTCGGCGAATCCCTTCCTGGTATTCAGTCCAGTTCCAACGGCGGTTCCTCCCAGCGCCAGCATGTACAATCTTGGAAGGGTGTCTTCGATCCTGCAAATGCCGAAAGACATCTGTTGCACGTATCCGCTGAATTCTTGGCCCAAAGTTAGAGGGACGGCATCTTGAGTGTGAGTTCTTCCAATTTTGATGATTTTATTAAATTCCTGAGCTTTGCAGTCCAAACTGTCCCTCAACATCTTCATGCTTGGCAAGAGGGTGTGATGGATTTCTTGTGCGACGGCAATGTGCATCGCAGTTGGGAAAGTGTCGTTACTGCTTTGAGATTTGTTGACATGGTCATTGGGATGGACAGGGGTCTTGGATCCCAATTCACCTCCCATGATCTCAATTGCGCGGTTCGAGATTACCTCATTGGTATTCATGTTCGATTGAGTACCGGAACCGGTTTGCCAAATTACCAATGGGAAATGATCATCGTACAATTTGCCGTTGATCACCTCATCGGCGGCTTTCGAAATGGCATCAGCAACTTTCGGATCTAAACCGTAATCCTTGTTTACCAAAGCGGCAGCCTTCTTTAGAGTACCCATTGCAGTAATAACCGGGTACTAAAACACAATACTTAATTACAACAACAATATTCAATTACAACACTGACTAATAAAACTAAACTTGTTTATTCAAATACATGTTTATGCAGTATGAATAATTAATTTATACTTGAGATTTCAATTATAAATGTAAGTAATTAGAAAAAAATCTAACTTACAGGCATCCTTTCGAATTCACCGCCAATTGGGAAATTCATGGTGGAGCGAACAGTTTGCGCGCCATAATATTTCTCGACTGGTACTTGGAGTTCACCGAAGGTGTCTTTTTCGGACCTGAATTTAGCCTAAAAACAAACAAAATATAATAATGAACTCGGTTATAAAAATCTGACATTTATATGAATTATGTATGAAGATCTCCCCTAAAGATGTAACTGCATAAAAATTCATTGAAATCTTTGAATTTGATTTTACAATAGTAAACTTATTATGATAGAAAAAACTAAGTTGTAGAGATAAAAAAGTACAAGTTCATAGTGAGAATGGGTATCGATTAACGAAACATCCGACGAGTTCCGAAGAAGTCAAGTACTGATGTTCTACTGCTACAATAGATGTAATGACATTTTTTAAAATAGAACTAGTATTCATTTGAATAATGATTATAACTTACATTTTATTCCCATTAATTTTTAATAAAGAATATTTGAATACTTGTTAATAATACTTATATTACACAATTTCCAAAAATAAAGAAACGTTTAACCAGATGTGTTTTTTTCATACACGGACATTCTCACATCTTCTTAATTCTGAATCAACATCGTCAAATATGAAATTAGGAATATACTTCGCCCATTAATTCCAACATATTCAATGCCATTTTAATTTAGTTCCTTAATATTGTACAATACACTAGTTAATTAAATCTTGATAGTGGAAACAACTTTCAAATAATGTGTCGTTAACGCAATCTTGATTTTTTATTACAAATATTCATTGAATTTTGTTTGTTTGTTTTATTTTACAATACTTTATGCTTTTCATGTGCAATCAATGTTACATTTAAATTCACTGTTCACATATCGCACGTTCTCTTCGTTATTCTAAATCAACGTTATCAAATATTATAAAATGATTGACAGCAACAATTACGTGCTCTCTAGTCCACATAAATTACAATTCTTATATTTTGACCAGTTTACAAATGTGTATGTTGAAAATGCAAATACATAACGAGCAATTCGCTTAACGAGCAGAATAAGAAAAATTACTCTAACGAGCGACGTTTTGCATAACGAGTAACGATGATACATCATTTTTAAAACTTGTGTACACATATTAAGTGAATTTTTGAGTAAAAATCCGGAAATTTTGGAACGGATTAAACTCGATCAGCGAAGTTACACTGTAGTTTTCAAAAAAATTTGACACAACAAATACTTAAAATAAACCTGATGATTATCATTTTAAAATAAATATAATAAAAAAGAGTAGATATCCATTACTATGCAAGTATGATATAAATTTGAATATAAATAACAAATTTCAAAAATATCTTTTTTTGGAATTTTGCCAAATTTCTCTTATTAATCAAATACAATAAAGATTGAAACAATAATGAACACATAACTTTAAATTATACTTAATTTAGTAATATTGACGATTATTAGATAATATTTAATAAATAGTAGATATACAATCTATGATAATCCAATTGGAATGCGATTTTTCGATACAGCTGTTACTAAGATTTCCAATATGAATATAATGTTATTGAGAAATTCGTTCGAATGTAAAATAGTTGTTAACTATGTGAAATTGAATATATTAGCAAATGAAATACGAATCCAGTTTTTCACAATGTGATGACATAACACTTACCATTAGCGCAGCTCTAGTGGAAAAATACTCCCGGCTATTGAAACAAACACTCCTGATAGCGGAAGCGGCGCGAATGGGATAGAATTGTGTGAAAGCCATGTTCAAATAGATTTTTTTCCTGTCCCTGACCGTTCGACCTCAACACAACCTTCCGCCGAGATGTTTCCTCTTCGAAGTCCCAACAGCAACTGACATAACACAGCTGATTCCAGATAAGGGATTTCAAATGAAGTTAGCTACTACAATATTTGATTTTATATTCCTCGAAGTTATGTATCTATGGATTATAGAAAATAAAGCAATAAATATAATTAAAAATCACCTTTTAAAATTAATAAAACTAATTTTAATATTAATGAACTTCATCATAAAATGAGGTTGTTATGCAAGGAGTGTGGTTGGTTGCCTATTTAATAAATACTCGAAACTTTACAAAGAAAAATTATTTGCTAGAATAGTTCTTTTTTAACACAGTCACAATATGTAATTAATAAATATTGTATAGAAACATTATTGTAGAAAGTCTTTTAATCAGACTAACTTTGACTAGAGTTCAGTATGTGCTTCATGAAAATGTTTTTCAGCTGCATCTGATGCATGCAAATATACGCCCTCCACGGATTGCCAATGGACTGCACCAGTCGATGATCTCAATCCAATAATTTCCATCTGTCCATTGATAGGTCTTCCAAACGTTTTCCCAGATGTAGCCAAGTATTGTTCAGTGTCAACATGTTTAAGCATCACACTATCATCCCTTATCCAATAATCACCTTCATAAATAAAAAAATATTATTACTAGTTTCTCATCAATATATAAATGTATAAATTACCAGAGCAAATTACAGTCCAATGGTCACCAGTATCACCCTCTCCATTATCACCATAGCAACTGATTTCTTGATTACCACTCAATGGGCTGGCAAAATGATGAGAATGAAGATTTTTGTTTGTTGCCATATGCTCCAATCTGATCTCAGATCCACACTTTATTGGTTGTCCTCGTGGGCAATTCTTTCCTGTGGCTGCTTTCACTGCCCAATGGCTGTTAACATCTTCTTGAACCTCAGTACCAGTCACTGATTGCTGTCCACTACCTGTTCCATACTTAACATCATGGGAATGCAATCTAACTCTGTGATCTGTGTTCAACAGCTTTATAAGGGACCCACATGTTACATATTTCTGTTTGGCGGCTGAAATTTTCAAAAATTTTAAAGGCCACGCGAAAGAATCGTGGACCAATCAGAACGTGCCAAACAATTGATGTCGACTGTATTGCCGCTTCTGATTGGCAATTAAATTGAATTTATGAATTACAATTACCTTGTGTGTAAGTAACTGAATTCCCAGTAATCCAGCAAATCAATGCCATTAATAAACAAGTAGAAGAATTCATTTTCTATATATTTTGCTGACAAGAAAAAAAACCTTAACAACACTCGTCAACCCACCAAATTGCTACTGAACTGTCAGTGGTAGTTGCCAACATGTAATAAAATATATCAATAAGTTAATCAGAGTCACAAACATTAAAAAACTAAATTTGAAATATTCATTTAAATTTTAATATAGTGGCTATAGCGCATTGGAAATATCGAGTCCAATAAATATATTTAAATTATTTAATTTAGCATTAAAATTTTATAGTCTAGTCTAGATCCGTGATTCTCAAACATATACCCATTCTTCGGGGGTTCTTCCAAATTTGTAAGTGTAACCAAAAAGTTCGAGAAACGCTGATCTATTTTTGCAATATAATTGTTCAAAAAATATAAATAAATAGTTAATTATATCTTTAAGAATTATACAGCTACATTCCCTCAATTATGATGTTTTTAAAATCCACATAATATATATAGTAGTTTAGAAAGTAATAACTTAAAAAAATGTTCATATTTTACGACTTTTATGTAATACGATTTGTGTATTAATAATAAATTTTAGCCCTTGGAATAAACTGTTTATGATATTTATATTATTGTATTGATTTTTTTTTATTTTGTTATTTTCTGTTTCAATAAATATTATTTACATTTGTTTATAATTATAAAAATAATATATCAATGTGACAATGTCAAATACAAAAAATGAATTAAAATGTTGCAAATGCAAATTAACATAATTTGGTTTCTAGTTATATACAACATTGGCTTTTCTGAAAATGTGGATGTCATAGGTAAAATAAATAATATAAATCAGTGGAAACAAAGTAATGTAATAAAATACTAGATTTGAGCATTGACTGCAAGAATAATTTAAAGTCAAATTACTTTTTAACTAATGGATTAGGATCTGCTGATGGGATTAATATTCTCTTTGCTAACAAGGGATTAAATTGCACAATAAATTTATATACTAAACCCAGTGCAAAAGATATCCATCAAATTTTAATTCTGGATGAATTTGATTCATGTAACAATTTAAGCATCGTGAGTTGTTTTAATATTTAATATAATGTTTCTTAAACTTTTTTAAACTATAGATTCTCGACGGGCAAATTAAAATAAACCCTTGCAAATATTTGATTGAAGACAAGTCGGCAATAGTAGATGTCTTCAATCATAGTAAAACTTCAATTACCATAAGACGGAAACACTTTGGACGTTTGAATTTGTTGGCATCATCATCAAATGGTAAATGTTATCCATTCTATTATTTCATTCTAATTATCATTAAGTTGTTCAGTTTTATCACCCGGAAATTCCTGTAAAATATATGAGACACTTTGTAGAATAAACAATAGAAATCTGTGTCTAAGTTCGGAACTGAGGTGCGAGTTTTATAAATTTTGCGGATACAACTCATTAGAGATTGCAAAACTTTGTGGAATTAAAACAACTTTAGGTAAATTATGTAAAGCATTTGTAAACGAAATAGTATTTCTTGATTTTAGGTATTACTAAGGAATTGCTTTTTGCTATAATCGCTGGTATTATATTATTAAGTTTCGTGCTTTTTATGATCTATAGATTGTTCTATAGATTTATGCCAAAATTACCAAATCGATTTTTTAAGAGTATTCATCATGAAGACATCAAACTTATTGTTGCTACTCAGGCCAGTCCAAAAGCAAAAAAGAAGGTCGGTTTAAAGCAAATAACGACGAATATACCGAACAATGTTAAAAGGAAAGTTGAAATGGATGATAGCGAATCGGAATTAACCGAATTTATATATAACCCATCTACAAGGAATGCTAACAAGAAGCGACAAACCACAAACACCCCGGTTTTTAGGAACAGTCGAGTAGCTACTATTCTTCTAGAGAGTATCACTGATTTGCAGAACGATGTTGAAAGCACGCCCCAAACGAGTACCGAGAGCGAGTCTGTAATAATTGAAGATAACTTTAACGCGTTCTCAAAGAAGAAGCGCCACATCAAATAATATTTTTAATGACGCGCACAAGGACAAACACAATTATTTCAGTATTCAGAATCACTTAAACATTGGCCGCTGCAAGGATTAGTAGACTCTTTATCTAAAATATCATTGAAAGTATTTAAATTGAAAGTATATAATTATCGATGGATTTACCATTTTTATGTTTAATAATAATTTTCCATTTCAAACCGGATTGAGTTTTTGGTTCGCCTCCCGTTTGATCACTGGAAATATCCTGCGAATCATTAAATCATTCTATTAAGAATTTATTTCAAAATTAGGTAATACTTAACGGGGCGAACCGATGTTTTATAATCTTGAAAAATCTTCTCCAATTTTAATGGTTCTTCGAGGCTAACATTTTGAAACATTTCTTTTATTTGCCCTGTGTCTAGAACATTATTCTCAAATTTAATAATAAATATCATTTATTTATATTATACCTGGATCCCTTTGTATTAACCGACGATTATTTGCATGACTCTGCATTTGTTTATTAGCTAAAATTTCAATTGTCTCTTTAACCGCTGGATCAACTGGCCGTTCTACTGATCGAACTGGCGAATTTTCCCGTGTAATAGTTTTTACAAATAGTACTTTATTTGTATCACCACTGATATTTGTAATCGTCGATGATGTGCTCTTCTTTACTGGAGAAGAGTGTATTGGTGCCATTGCCCACTTCTTTGTGGCACATTGCTCCAACTGCTTCCTCCTACCAGTAGTCATTTCTTCTTTTGGACTTTCAGGTTTTGATAATCTAACAGTTTCTTCATGCACAATCTCTTTATTGCATCGTATTAAATCATTTGAATGAGTTCGAATCTGTTCATTCATTTTGGGAGGAACCATTTGACAGTAGGAAGAGAATGTTATTATCGATTTATCGCTCGTCTTTAATTTCGCTGTATTATCGGATTTTCCGTAATAGAGTTTAGTTGATTCGTTATCGGCTGTAAACTTGCTAACAGGCACTCGTTTGATGACCAGTTTTTCGACCACGTATTCGTAAGGCTCGTTCAATTTCGAATCTACGGAAATCACGGAATCAGCTTTCCGAAGGCCAAAGCATAAGCAACAAAAACTAGGCTTTGGCATTTTTTATTGGCTGCATTCACAATTCATTGTTTAAATTAACTGAAATTTGACAAAATCTGACAAATTGTCAAATCTCTATGATATATAATGGGATGATTTGGACGTTGTCACTAATATTTCAGCCTGTTAAATAAAAGTTGTATGAGTGTACTCAACTAAAAATATCTTTTATTTCACATGTTTCAAAAACTAATATATATATATGTGAATCTACAGGTCTGCATGTGATCATTTTACCTCTGATATTTTATTATAGTACTAAATTTGAACAACATGTAGTACATGTTTTGCCTGAAATCAATGGCGATAAAATGTGAAGATATTTGAATCTATATTTTGTTAAAGATATGTTTAGATCAATGAAAAATAATGATTTATTTAAGTTTGTTACATCTGGAATAAGATTTGATAAAATATTTCCTTTTTTTTAATTTTATATAGTAATCTTTTTCTTTCCAATTGCTATAGTAAATATATCATACAATTATCATTAAAAAATAACTTTTAAACATATTTTCAAGTTAGTCTTTCAACTGCTTTCAACACTACCAAACTACATTCATATTGATTTATAGTTTTCCTAAGGTTGGCAAATGAATACAAATAATATAATTATTTTTGGAATCTAGAATAATTTGACGTTTAATAATAAACAAATAATCTTCGCTTGATTAGTACAAAAGTCAATATTTTGGGTAATAATATTACTATATTTTGTATATGTACTTAATCTAAAGCATAAATGGATTTCTAAATTTGTAGATGGCTGAAGACCCATATGAGCTTGTAGTAAAAGATAAGATGAAGATGAAAGGAGACTCTAGCATTAAGAAGAAAAAGAAGAAAGATAAAAATCTATTAGATCAGGTCTCAATGGTTGCTGAATCAGTACCTCAGAAGCCAGAAGAATCATCTGATTCAAAAAGAACCAAAGCTGAATTAGCTTTTAAAAAGATGCAAGAAAAAAATGTAACATATTTAAAAATTGTCATGCAATCAATATTAACTTATATTATTTTTGGTAGCAAACCAAGAGGATATTGGAAAAAGCCTGTATGACTCATAAAGAGAGAGTGGAAAAATTTAACCAACACTTGGACAGCTTAACTGAACACTTTGATATACCCAAGGTCTCGTGGACTAAATAGAAATTATATTTTATTTATAAATATGGTATTAATCTAATTATATTTATTGTTAATCTATTTTTATTAAAAACTTACTTTTATTTACATTAACTTCTTTGGGGAAAACGACATGCAATCAAGTAAATAAAGAATATGTTAATAACAATTATCAAGATTGCTTTTTGAAGGAACATTAAGATAAGTATAACATTAACATTCAAATATCTAAATATAACACACAATTATTTGAAAATTACAATTGGTGTGTTCAAATGAATTTAGTTTCAATCAAGTATGTTCAACCAAAAATATAATTTCATTTTCTAATCTTATAAACATTCATTTAAGCTTTTTACATGGTAACTATTAACGTTGAAATTAAAGAAAAGAATTGTTTTAATGTATTTTGTCTTGTTTCAATTCAATTCTGATATGGCAAATAGCATGGCAAATTGGACCCCTATAGCATTACATTTTATTAAGTGATGGATATAAAAATATTAGTAGTATTGCTTTTTAGTGATAAATCAATTCTGCCAACTGGATGATTAATGCGACGCTGCTTCTCTTATTTGAGTTGTAAACGGATAACATTTTAAAAATATATATATAAATACATACAAATTAAAAAATAAATATTTTAAATATACAATGATCACATATATTCATATCCTAATTTCCGCTTCATGCGTTTATATACTTATAATGTGGAATTGTTATAAACACGGACCAAAAAAAGGATTGAAGTCCTTCCATTATAAGTTATTTAAATATGTTTGCCTCACAACAGTGACAAATACTGCCAGTATATGGGCGACTCACGTCGGGGAATCAGTCAGGTCGTCCTGTAGCCATTGAGGGACATTACGCATGCCAATGCGTTTCAGCAATTTCACAAGTGCCGTATTGTGACTTAAAAAGTACCGTTGAAGCAATTTTAAAGATTTCTCCTCCATAGGAGGATAATGTCGGCCTTTAGATTTGCCCAAACACTTAGTACGCTCTCCGTTTAGCACTTGGCAATAAAACTTTTTCATCTCGTCGTACCTGAAGTTATCATAAATCAAATTTAATTATTAGAAAATAAACTCGATTGGTGTTCATTTTACCTCAGATGTCCGGTATAGTTAAATTGCGGTGTTATCTTCAGGAACTTCTGCAACTCATCCATAATTTCAATAGGATTAGATTTTAAGATTTCACCGTCAATGATATGCAGTTGTTGAGGCGGGAAATACGTGAGCCACCTCTCCAAATGCTGCGAATACTTTCCGGGGTTCAGACAACGATTCCGCAACTCTCTGAGCGGCTTTGGGGCAGTGTCACCGGCAGTAATAACTTGATGGAAACTGTAATTATTAGCAATCGTGTCTCCGTGTGCTTTGATGTGCTGATACCAAGAATATGCCCGTTTGGCAGGTGATATCAGTATGGTGACAAGCTTGGTATGAGGTAAGAGCGCGTGCACCCTTTTGGGCACTAAATCTCCGTCAAAGTACGTGGCACTTTTCTCGAACATGTAGTGCGAGGAATTTACGTCCACCGGAAAGAAATCCATATACCAATCGAGACCTTTGTAATAATTATTAGCGTTGAAGAATTGTATTTCCTCGAACGTTTCTGTACTCGGCAGATTGCTGGCGATCGATGGATGGATTGAGAGGAATGTGTATAAGGCCGTGGTTCCTGTCTTCTGCGGTCCGATAACTAAAAACTTTGGCAGTGAATCGCATGATTTATTTTTAGACCATATTTTTTGATGTTTAGGATCATCGCAAGGGTTCTACACAAAGAAAAAAAATATTGTGAATAAAGAAATAATTTGCAAATAATAAGTGTATAATTACCCCCCAAATAGGGTCAGTCTCTTCAGGGTAGAGCTTGAAGTAGTTTTCTGCTATTTGCAGAGGCGTGTCTGAACTTAGTCTTATGTTGGTCCAACATTGCACAAATTTGATCACTGATTCAAATGTATATAAGGCCAGTCTGTCGTTTCCATAATTCGACATATGGGTCATAAAAATATTTATCTACAAATATAAAAATATATAGTAAATTTAAAATCAAACATAAGCACAAATATTATTTACTGGTAGACAAACTTAGGTATATAGCCATTTCGACGATATTTATAAATAAAAAATGAGAAAATAATGAAGTAAAAGTAGTATCTGCAACTTACGGGATTATATACTATTGTCTGAAAGAGTTCACCACCTTGTATGGATTCATCCAATTTATCTCTGCCACCAGGATATTTATCTATGTAAATAGTGTGGGTGAATAGTCCGCAGGTTTGCCTAGGTAGCACCATTATATTGCGATGTATAAATCCGCGGCGCAATCTAAACGAAGAGTAAAAAGTAATTAAGCAATGGATAAATTGGTTTAGGAGAACTCAAACATTTACCTTGCCGGTCTCAAATGAGGATATTCCTCAGTTGATGTAACACGAATGTTCCAAACATTTTTCCAAGCAGTGTAGAGCAGTTCGTGAGCTGGATAAACTCCGGAATGATGCGGCGAAACAGAATATCCGGAATCAAACGGTATACCCTTTTCTTCAGCGAAATTTTTATTTAAATTCATATCGTCTATCAGTTGGGTCAGATTGTCGTACAGATGGGGTTGCTGGTGGTTCCACATGTGGCTAAACCATCTGAACTCATCTATATTTTCAAGAATTAAATCATCGCCTTTGTCTTCATCAGGATTTCCATGCTGGTAGTATTTGCCGGAAAACCCTAGATTGAATTTGAATCCGGGTACCATATTCTGGATTCTTCGCTGTGTAGAAAGCATTGCACTGACATCTTCAGGTTTAATTCTAGTGCCTTTATCGCCGACAAATATGTCATCTATGTCAATTAAAAACTTCCTTTCCAAAGATAAACTTAGTTGTCCATGACTGAGGTAGCTTAAAGAGTCGAGGAATAAAAGTCGGTGGAGCCAGAACTTCAGACCAGAACCGAAGATCACGCGTTGAATATTATCGAAGAGGCCGTGGTCCTGAACTATCGTTGTCAATGGGGTTTTCATCAAACCTTCGTGTCCGTAATCATCAATCTTATGGGCCCATTCGAGAGGCTCATAAGTAGAGTGATTGGCTTGAAAAATCGTCCAATCATCGCCAGGCAATGTACCCCACATCGTCCCCCCAGGCCGAGTCAACCTTAATATCTGAGAGGCGGCGTTTAAGGCCGCATCCTTCAACTGGATGTTCGTGTGTATAAAAATCGGGAAACCTTTCAGTTCAGCGCCGACCAATGTCTCTTCGCTGGGATTTATAAATCCTATAATCCCGACGAAATACTCCCGGCAATATTTATCTAGAAGCTCTCGATTCCATTTATCCATCTGAAGGTATTTGTTCAAGTCTTCGAAAACAATAACGCCGTATTTTCCTTTATCGAGGCTCGTCAAAACTGGGACACTCTTCCCGACCACCTCAATTTTGTATTTAATTCTCGTATGAACCAAAAGCTCGGCGATGTCCTTGCCCAGCTTCGAATACATTGTTTCGACAAATACTAATACCTTCGGATCACTCCGCAATCGCGCATCAGTTTTATGATCGTGGTTCTGGGGTAGCCTGGGCCCGTTCAGCCTGCTACATCTTATATTCGGAGTAGGCCTGGTGCTGCGATGAAAACTATAAACATACTATTAACAACTTCTCCAATAAAAACTACCACATTATATTAACAAACCTGTAATTGATGTACTTCAAATCGAACTGCGACAACCGATAATAGTATATAAGTGTAATTAAAATTAAAACGGCTAAGATTGAAATCTTCCAATTGATTCGGCGCGGGAAGAACCTATTCGATATCCAATTCCTTAAGCATTGCGTTATGCAGTTCTTTTTACGCTTGACGGTCGCCTCCTTGCCGAGTAGAGGTTTCCGCAATTTGTCAATATTCATTTTAAAATTAGTCATCCCACGAAAAAGCACGATTTGTAAAAAATACACGTATAAAAAATAAATATATATCTATATATTGTTTTCCTTCAATTTTCATTATTATTTGGAATGCTGCTTATTTATTTCACAGTCGCCTCATAACGAAATATGCTGAAGTCTCCACTTAGAAAATCTTCCACTGTTCCAAATCGCATTCCTCATTGTTCCTGGTTTTCATATTTTGTTGAGAAGGTTGCAAGAGTTTTGCAAATACATTTCTTTTCGACTATTATAGAGAAATTATATCTGCAACAAAAAGAATAATTAGCTCTGGTCATCATTATCTGGAAGAAAAGATATAGGGGACGTGCTGCAGTGAGATTAGCAACGTTTGTGTTTTGATATTTCAAAGTCTGTTGACCTAAATTCATAAGTCATCTGAATAGCAAATGTGAAATTACATTATTTTATACAATTGTTGAAAGCTAACCGAATCATCGCCGATTGGGATTGTATTTTATTGAAATCTATTTCAATAAAATTCTATATACTTGCAGCATACATAATGTGATTTAACAATATAAAATTACTTAAATAAATGGAAAAAATTACAGTTAGTTATAATACAAAATTACAATTGTGCATTGTTAACTAGAAGCAAAAAAATGTTGACAATGCTGACCAGATTTAATTAACAATATTTATTGTAACAAAATGAAATAAAAAATATATGAAAAATTAGGTAATTGTGCATTATTCATGTGCTTTCTAATTATTTAACATTAAATATAGAAGCAGTGTTAAACTCGGTATTAACATATTTTACATCGCGATCTGAGGACGAGGCGAGACGGAATAACATGAATAAGGCATAAATGCATGTTATTTATGTTACAAATTATTGCAAATATTCAAATTTATAACATAAATAATGCAACACGTCTCTCAAAAAAAAAACTTAAGTAATGCAAATATACTATTAAATAAACAATAGTTTCAATAAATCTGATCTACTTTACTTAGCAAGTTGTACTTAAATCTGAAATCCAATTGATAATTATCTTGCAAGGTTAATGTTACACAGCCTCACAAACAAATCAAAGTTGTTTTAAATGTTGACTCTGTGTGTGTGTGCAATGTATATACATGAAATACAGACTATTTTCTTTCTATTAAAAAGCACAGACTCACCACATTAATAAAGCCTCTACATTCTGATGTTTATTTATAACAATTCCATACTAAGTACACTTGACTTAGCTCGTTTCCATCCTAACAACAATCTGTGGGCTGTACACAAACAGATTAGATTCACAATTTACAAGTTGAACAACACTCGAACATCGAATGTCAAATTTTACAATCTGTTCCAGATTTTTTTAAACCACCATTCTTAATAACATGCACTATCTATTCCATATCTTCTATATGGGTATTCAATTAAGTCTCAACTTGTACTGTTTTATTATACAGTTGATCCAAAGCAATAATATTGTTGTGAATAGTTCTGGTACTATAAGCAACAATACTTATTTCTGCAGTAAAATAAAGATTACATACTCTCTTTCCCTTATATACAGATCGTCAAGGTTTTAGCGAATCGTTCCTTGTAGTAACTTTCCACTGTTTAAATAAGAAAGAATCAATGGGTGGAAATTTCCTCAACCCTATTTTGTCGTCTTCTTTAGTTAAACATCCTTGGACGCAACAATTGTAAACCATCCTAATTCACAACGTGCATTAATTGTACATACATATATATAGAAAGAATAATTGAAGAAATGTTACTTACTTGTTTGTTTTATCAATGTCGAAATCAAAATCAGAGGGACCTAATTCATAGTATAGGCCCCCTGGTCGTGTGTACGTTTGGTTTGGTTGCATACCAATTCAACATGAATGTTAGATTCTATTATACTTTTTTAGCATAGAATTTATTGTATCAGGCAATTAAAAAAAAAGTGATTCATCATCCACATAGAAATAAATTACTTTTATAATTTATTTTCCCAGTTGGATTGAAAGACTGATCATTTGAGGAATTCCAGGATAATGATGTTTCAATTCAATTTCCAACTTTGTCTCGAGCAACCAAGAGTACACGTGTGTCCTGGAGCGGTGACAATCGCAAGCCCTACAACCTAAATACTGTCAATCAAAATCCCGACGTTCGAAATCCCGGCAACCATAATCCCGACTGTATAGAAAATGTGTACAATAACATTTTTAAATTATTCCGGAGCATGGTCACTTTTAAATAGTTATTAATAATAAATTTAAAAAAATAATAATATAATTGTATTTGAGATTATTTCATAATGTTTAGGTATTTATTATGAATAATTCAACAAAATCAAATAAATTAATAATAATTTATTGTTATTAATAATAAAAATGTAGCAAGAAATGAGGAGCAAAATACCGCTGATTTTAGCAGCAAATAAATACACTAACAAACGGTAAAACTATGCAAAGCACATCTCTGATCATAGATGTAATTGTGGAAATTGCAAAGCTGAATAGGAAGTAAACTATTTTTTTATAATAATGATATAGGACCGTTTACAATAAACTTGGAACATGCGGAGAATAATGAGTCTACCATTTGGTCCATGGCTATGGGCAACAAGTTAAAAAAGAAATAATATCTAACGCTTTCCTCACATCCGCATTTCCGAAAAATGAAATTCCTTCGCATCTTGTTGCAGGGATATCTATCATTAGAGGGAATTTTCTCAAACGCAGATGATTGAGGAGATTAGGTGTGCGGACGCTACTAGAATAGATAGAATCAATCTGAGGACTATGAACGAGGACGGTAGTCCCAAGTACGTTCTAATTCTTTCTATTATCTTTCATAATGGAAGATCGGTGGAGTTGTACGTACACACCAAAGTCATATGTAAGAGCCCAGAGATAAGTTGCCCAGGAGTTGTCTTCATTGTGGAGCAGCACATTTGGCTAATGAGCATAATTTACGCCTGGCTGATAGGATATGTTCGGAGTAAATCAGGCAGAAGAGGATTTAAAGTTAGTGTAATGAATGTATTCATGCAATCAAAATTAACTTATTTTTTATTTGGTAGCAAACCAAAAGGATATTGAATAAAGACCAACACCAACACTTGGACAACTTAGCTGAACACTTTGATATACCCAAATATCCTGGACTAAATAGAAATTTTATTTGTAAATATTGTATTATTCTAATTATTATATTTATGGTTAATCTATTTTTATTCCAACTTACTTTTTTTTACATATATTTACAGTAACTTCTTTGGGGAAAATGACATGCAACAATGTAAATAAACAATGATTGAGTTAATAACAACAATTATTAATACTACTTTTTGAAGGAACATCAAGGAAAGTATATATTAACATTCAGATACCTTATCCAGATATGCCCTTTACAAAACACGAATTGTGCGCTTAATAACATATAACACGCAATTATTTACAATTGGTGTGTTCAAATGGATTTGGTTTAAATTAAGTATGTTCAACCAAAAATACAATTTTATTTTCTAATCTTATAAACATTCATTTAAGCTTTTTACATGGTAACTATTAACGTTGAAATTAAAGAGAAGAATTGTTTTTATGTATTTTGTCTTGTTTCAATTCAATGCTGATATGTCAAATAGCATGGCAAATTGGACCCCTATAGCATTGCATTTCATTAAGTGATGGATATAAAAACTGTTCTTTGGTTTGATTTCGCGTTGCACCATTATTTAACGAATGAAAAATATGAGTATTGCTTTTTAGTGATGTTGAATAAATCAATTCTGCCAACTGGATGATTAATGCGATGCTGCTTCTCTTATTTGAGTTGTAAACGGATAACATTTTAAAAATATATATAAATACATATAAATTAAAAAATAAATATTTTAAATATACAATGATCACATATATTGATTTCCTAATTTCCGCTTCATGCGTTAATATGCTTATAGTGTGGATTTGATATAAACACCGACAAAAAATAAAGATTGAAGTCCTACCATTATAAGTTATATTATCAATAGAAATGTTTAGAATCGCTTGACTTCCTTTTTTTATCATTCTTGAAATATTGACTTTTATGTAATGTAATTATTTCACGTTAGTCGGGTTTAAGTACCAAATTGTTTCTGTTTGTTAAAAATCTAATACTGTTTGTCTCACAACAGTGACAAATACTGCCAGTATAGGACCGATGGGCGACTCACGTCGGGGAATCAGTCAGGTCGTCCTGTAGCCATTGAGGGACATTCCGCATGCCAATGCGTTTCAGCAATTTCACCAGTGCCGTATTGTGACTTAAATAGTAACGTTGAAGCAATTTTAAAGATTTCTCCTCCATAGGAGGATAATGTCGACCTTTAGACTTGCCCAAACACTTAGTACGCTCTCCGTTTAGCACTTGGCAATAAAACTTTTTCTTCTCGTCGTACCTGAAATCATCATAAATCAAACTTAATTATTAGAAAATAAACTCGATTGGTGTTCATTTTACCTCAAATGTCCGGTATAGTTAAATTGCGGTGTTATCTTCAGGAACTTCTGCAGTTCGTCCATAACTTCAATGGGATTAGATTTCAGGATTTCGCCGTCAATGATATGCAGTTGTTGAGGCGGGAAATACGTGAGCCACCTCTCCAAATGCTGCGAATACTTTCCGGGGTTCAGACAACGATTCCGCAACTCTCTGAGCGGCTTTGGGGCAGTGTCACCGGCAGTAATAACTTGATGGAAACTGTAATTATTAGCAATCGTGTCTCCGTGTGCTTTGATGTGCTGATACCAAGAATACGCCCGTTTGGCAGGTGATATCAGTATGGTGACAAGTTTGGTATGAGGTAGGAGCGCGTGCACCCTTTTGGGCACTAAATCTCCGTCAAAGTACGTGGCACTTTTCTCGAACATGTAGCGCGAGGAGTTTACGTCCACCGGAAAGAAATTCATATACCAATCGAGACCTTTGTAATAATTATTAGCGTTGAAGAATTGTATTTCCTCGAAAGTTTCTGTACTCGGTAGATTGCTGGCGATCGATGGATGGATTGAGAGGAATGTGTATAAGGCCGTGGTTCCCGTCTTCTGCGGTCCGATAACTAAAAACTTTGGCAGTGAATCGCATGATTTATTTTTAGACCATATTTTTTGATGTTTAGGATCATCGCACGGGTTCTGCGCAAAGAAAAATATTGTGAATAAAGAAATAATTTGCAAACAATAAGTGTATTATAATTACCCCCCAAATAGGGTCAGTCTCTTCAGGGTAGAGTTTGAAGTAGCTTTCTGCTAATTGCAGAGGCGTGTCCGAACTTAGTTTTATGTTGGTCCAACATTGCAGAAATTTAATCACTGATTCAAATGTATATAAGGCAAGTCTGTCGTTTCCATAATTCGACATATGGGTCATAAAAATATTTATCTACAAATACAAAAAATATAATAAATTTAAAATCAAACATAAGCAGAAAAACTTAGATGTAAAGCCATTTTGACGCCAATAAAAAATTGTAAATAAATAATAAACAAAATTTATTGTATAACAAAATATGAAGGGTTATTAACCGCAGTCTCTCCGCATATATATATACATATTTATTATTTACAAATTATTAAAGAAAAAATCATTCAGAATTTGAGAATCAAATATTTGAACTTTCAATAATAAAAAAATGTATCAAAATTTGTGTGATAGCAATGATTCAGTATGTTTTTATTTGAATAACGTTTATGTAAATATTTATAAGTTGCTTAAGAACACAAGTTTAACCACATAAATGAACAGATTGTGAATAAAATTATACGGCATAAAAAAAACTTAATGTACAATTCATTAATAATTATAATATACACATAATTAATTGATAATTATGAGACTATTGACTTTCTGCTTAGAATTACAATTTCAAAATATAATTAATACAACTATATGTGTAGAAATAATATAAAATTGCGGAAATAAATAAAAGTCTAATTAAATGTTTTTCATTAAATAGAATGATTTTTAAATTATGTGTTACTGATATACTAATAATATATGTATAATAATTAAATAAAGAATATCACAATATGTTAGTTTTGAAAATGAAACATAAAATAGCAATGGATTGTTGAACTTTATTTATAAATAAAAAATGTGAAAATAGTGAAGTAAAAGTAGCATGTGCAACTTACGGGATTATATACTATTGTCTGAAAGAGTTCACCACCTTGTATGGATTCATCCAATTTATCTCTGCCACCAGGATACTTATCTATGTAAATAGTGTGCGTGAATAGTCCGCAGGTTTGCCTAGGTAGCACCATTATATTGCGATGTATAAATCCGCGGCGCAATCTAAACGAAGAGGATAAAGTAATTAAGCAATGGATAAATTGGTTTAGGAGAACTCAAACATTTACCTTGCCGGCCTCAAATGCGGATATTCTTCAGTTGAGGTAACACGAATGTTCCAAACCCTTTTCCAAGCAGTGTAGAGCAGTTCGTGAGCTGGATAAACTCCGGAATGATGCGGCGAAACAGAATAACCTGAATCAAACGGTATACCCTTTTCTTTAGCGAAATTTTTATTTAAATTCATATCGTCTATCAGTTGGGTCAGATTGTCGTACAGATGGGGTTGCTGGTGGTTCCACATGTGGCTAAACCATCTGAACTCATCTATATTTTCAAGAATTAAATCATCGCCTTTGTCTTCATCAGGATTTCCATGCTGGTAGTATTTGCCGGAAAACCCTAGATTGAATTTGAATCCGGGTACCATATTCTGGATTCTTCGCTGTGTAGAAAGCATTGCACTGACATCTTCAGGTTTAATTCTAGTGCCTTTATCGCCGACAAATATGTCATCTATGTCAATTAAAAACTTCCTTTCCAAAGATAAACTTAGTTGTCCATGACTGAGGTAGCTTAAAGAGTCGAGGAATAAAAGTCGGTGGAGCCAGAACTTCAGACCAGAACCGAAGATCACGCGTTGAATATTATCGAAGAGGCCGTGGTCCTGAACTATCGTTGTCAATGGGGTTTTCATCAAACCTTCGTGTCCGTAATCATCAATCTTATGGGCCCATTCGAGAGGCTCATAAGTAGAGTGATTGGCTTGAAAAATCGTCCAATCATCGCCAGGCAATGGACCCCACACCGTCTCCCCGGGACGAGTCAGCCTTAATATCTGAGAAGCGGCGTTTAACGCCGCATCCTTCAACTGGATGTTCGTATGTATGAAAATCGGGAAACCTTTCAGTTCAGCGCCGACCAATGTCTCTTCGCTGGGATTTATAAATCCTATAATCCCGACGAAATACTCCCGGCAATATTTATCTAGAAGCTCCCGATTCCATTTATCCATCTGAAGGTATTTGTTTAAGTTTTCGAAAACAATAACGCCGTATTTTCCTTTATCGAGGCTCGTCAAAACTGGGACACTCTTCCCGGCCACCTCGATTTTGTATTTGATTCGCGTATGAACCAAAAGCTCGGCGATATCCTTGCCAAGCTTCGAATACATTGTTTCTACGAAAACTAATACCTTCGGATCGCTCCGTAATCGAGCCTCAGTTTTGTGATCGTGGTTCTGCGGCAGCCTCGGTCCGTTTATCATGCTACATCTTATGTTCGGAGTAGGCCTGGTGCTGCGATGAAAACTAGACATACTATTAACAACTTCTCATAACAACAATCACAACATGATAATAACGAACCTGTAATTGATGTTGATGTACTTCAAATCGAATTGTGACAACCGATAATAGTAAATGGGTATAATAATTAAAACTACAATTAAAACGGCTAGGATTAAAATCTTCAAATTGCTGATTCGGTGCGGGAAAAGCCTGGTCGGTATCCAATTCCTTAGGCATTGCGTCATGCAATTCTTTTTTCGCTTGATGGTGGCTTCCTTGCCGAGCAGAGGTAATCGCAATTTGTCAATATTCATCTTAAAATTAGTCATCCCACGAAAAAAGCACGATATTTTTCAAATTAAACAAATGTATGGCACAGTATTGTAAAATGTAAAATAACAAAATACACGTATAAAAAATTAATATTTATCTATATATTTTTTTCCTTCTATTTATTATTATTATTTGGAATGCTGCTTATTTATTTCACTGTCCTCATAACAAAATGCGCTGCAGTCTCCACTTGAAATGCTTCCACAGTTCGAAATCGTATTCCTCATTCCCCCTCGTATTCATATTTTGCTGAGAGGATTACAAGAGAGTTTTTTAAATACATTTCTTTTCGACTTTTATGCAGGTTGAAGAAAGAATGAAATTATATCTGAAACAAAGAGAAAAATGAGCACTGGTCATCATTATCTGGATGAAAGGATGTAGAGGACGTGCTGCAAGTGAGATTAGCAACGTTTGTGTTTTGATATTTCAAAGTCTATTGACCTAAATTGATAAGTCGTCTGAATTGCAAACGCGAAATTACATTATTTTATACAATTGTTGAAAGCAAACCAAATCATCGCCGAATGGGATCATTTTAAAATTATGTAAATGGGTAAATAAGTAAAAAAACTCAAATATAAATATATTGATTTATTTCAATTATTACAACCAGAGAGTCAAACCGAAATTTCCGTACCTGTTTCGGTTCGTTTAAAAATTTCATTCATTAAAATTAAAATCGAAAAAAAAAAAACAATTTATATTAATTAAAATTATAAATCAAGACGAGTATCAATCAAATGTCTACCAGTTTAAATTTTGGTGTAAATAAACCAAAATTTAAACCTTTTTATTCTTGTTTTAAATTATAAAATTAAATTTTAATTAAAATTAAAAATTGTTTACTTTATTGTTAAAAACGAAAACAAAATACAATTTTGGAATGTGCATATTTAAGAAATACAAAAACATTGCACATATATAAAATAAAACTCTAACAAATTAGGAGAAAAAATACAAAAATAATTAATGACACAGTTCATATAATCACAATTAAAAAAAAGAAAAAACGTTAATAAATAATATCTTTTCCCTTACAAAAATAATAAGTAACAGGAAAAGGAAAAACAAACTTTTTTCTTATAAAAAAAAACAATAAAAAATAACTAGTTCATTCAGTTGAATAAAATAATATGGAAAATTTAAAATGAAAATTAATAATTAATAGATAGATTTGCCTCTGATAGATTAATTCTTTTATCAGTCAAAATAAGTTTCAATGCCGAAAATGTCAGCAGAAAAATACCGTTATTTTTTTTTTCCAGTTTTGCTTTTTAAATTGAACAATTTTACATTCCCGTTGCAGTTAATTTCGGTTTAGGGTTCGGTTCCAGTTCGACTCTTTGAATACAACATACATACATAATATGAAATCAAAATATCCACATAAATGGATGGGAAAAAATCAGTTAATTATAATTGTGCATCCAAACAATACTGACGAGGATAAATTTAAAATAATTTTAAAATAATAACAATATTTATTGCAATAAACATACAATAACATAAATAAATACACAAACAAAAGTTTGAAATAAAAAAATATCTGAACAATTGCAACGAACCGTAGGTCCTTACAGCCATTACCAATACCAATTTCCAGGAAATATAAAACTAAATTACAATTGTGTATTGTTCATGTACTTTATTATTATTTATTATTAAACATTGAATATAAAAGCAGTGTTAAACTCGGTATTAACTTACTTTACACCGCTATCTGAGAATGAGGCGAGACAGAATAACATGAATAAGGCATAAATGCATGTTATTTGTGTTACAAATTATTGCAAATATTTAAATTTATAACATAAATAATGCAACGCGAATTCTTTCGTCAAGGCTATCTATCAAGAGACGAATTTATATAAAAACAACAAGATATAAAATTTCCATTACTACATTCCATATCTAAGTATATACACTAAATCTTATAGTGTTTGATTTTTAATAATGTATTGGAATTAAATAATTTCTCATATCTCGTAATCAAAATTAGATTGTAATTATATTTGAAATATATAAGTTAGAGGAGCAATATTTTGCGCAAAAACGAAGAAAAATTTCTTCTCAAATGATGAGATCATAATCTAAATATAAGAATTCATAAAATAAACGTATGTACGTTAGTTGATAGTCAAAAGCCCCACGCGGGGGGAATTGTTTGTGAATTTATGATGTGTGAACTTTGACTGCAAAAAATATATATTGTATCTCGTTGATACTAGAAATGGAAATATTTTGGCCTGCTTTCAAATATTAAAAAGCTGAATTTCTTTTTAATAAATATTTAAAAGATAATTTGTGTATATATTTGGATAATTAAAAAAGTTTAAGGGCCAATTAACCTTACCCCAAATGTGAAACACATGTTGTTTCCCACAGACAATAGCCCACTTTATGAGCTATTTAAGGCATGCAGACACACACACTGCTTAGGGAGTCCACCAGTTTTTAGTTACATATTTACAGCTTACATTAGAATGGTACAAATGGTAAAATAAAAAACAACTTAAGTAATGCAAGTATACTAACTATCAATATAAACAATAGTTTCAACAAACCTGGTCTACTTTACTTAGCACAGTGTGCTTATTCAACTGAAATCCAATTGATAATGATCTCGCAAGGTTAATGTTACACAGCCTCCCAAACAAATCAAAGTTGTTTTAAATGCTGCCTCTGTGTGTGTGCTGTGTATATACATGTAATACAGACTATTTTCTCTTCACTCGAAAGCACGAACTCACCGCATTAATAAAGCCTTTGCATCGTGATGTTTATTTATAACAGTTCCATACTAATTCCACTTGACTTTCAGCTCGTTTCCATGCTAACAACAATCTGTGGGCCGCACACAAACAAATTTGCTTCACAATTTACAAGTTGAACAACACTCGGACTACAACAACACCAACTGTCAAGTTTCACAATCGGTTTGACACTGACCCTTCCTCGGCACACGCGCTGCTTTTCGTCCTATGTTGAACTGAACTAAACCCGCTGCAACGAATTCCCGTCACTTCGATTTTTAGGTACGTTTGGTTGCATACTCATTCGGCATGAATTTTATACAAAGATTCAATTTATTGCATATAATATAGATGATTTCTCAGTGGGACTATAAAACAAATTGTTGTTCCATTTCAATTTCATAATTCTTTATTTGTTTTAATTAATATTACAATAATATTTCTATTGATATATACCGCAAACGATCGCTTTTTCAGACGAATTGATTGTGTTCTGTCTTCTTTGTAATTACTAAAAAGTATACTGTTTGTAATTCGCGTAGAAATATGTATGGTCTAACTGACAAAAAAAATGTTTTTCATTCCATGTAGCCATAAATAGTACATCAAAAGGAAGACACAATAAATATTTTAACAGATATGTCTTGAGAGTATATGCCGCCATCATATGAATACTTTTTCGTTCCCTTTCAACACAATTTATTGACAAAAGATATTCAGATTTTGATCCAGAATTAGATTGAGAGCACCAACGGTGCAATTAGTTAGAGTAAGAAGAAATTTAATTTCTTCGTAAAATCGAAATTTCATCAATATCAAATTTCATGCGCATGGAATTTTATTCATTGATTACTTTGAGAAAGGAAAAACTATCATTAACGAATATTATATGGCGTATTGGTGTGTTTGAAGAAATTAATTGCGAAAAAACGACCACAAATGAAGAAGAAAAATGTGCTCTTTCACCATGACAATGCACCGTGTCACAAGTCAATCAAAACGATGGCAAAAATGCACGAATTGCGCTTTGAATTGCTCCCTCGTCCACCGTATTCTCCAGATCTGGCCAGCGACTACTACCTGTTTGAAGATTTAAAAAGTGATTGCCGTACCTGAAGCGTATTTTGATGCAAGAAAGGTATCGAATAGTTAGAGAAGCGTTGAGATGAATGTATTGAAGGAAACTTGTTGATGAATAAAGTCGAATATTGCCCAAAAGTTGTTGTTTTATTAATCATCCTACGAACTTATTGAGTGAGGTGTTGTTTTAAAAATTATATAACGTAGAAATAATTGTACACATTTACGCCATACTTTTTCTAAAACGTTTTCAAACGACTGCGTTAAGAGAGGAAGAAATAGTATAATATAAATTATTATGTTTATTATGTATTTTTTTAATGAAATTATTTATAAATTATCTATATACATAAATATATTGTAATTAAATCAAATTTTAAAATTACTGAATTGCAATCAATGTAATAAAAAAACTTTATCAATTATATGACGGACTAAAGAAAAATGTATATAGAATTTGATAAAAATAATATTTCTTATTTTTTATGTTTCCACATTGATAAAATCAGTGAAGCATAAGAAAGATTTTTTCCTATTCTATCATGTTATGTATATTACGTTAATAATATATTTTTTATATAATATTCTATTGATCTATAATAAGTATTAGATTACTTTATAATAGATTCTCTAAAATCAAAATATCTAATTTGTGATAGCATTATCAATTTCTATGAAGTGAAACTAAGTATGATTATAAAGTTTCTTTGGGACTGTCAGTTTATTTTGTGAAACGTATTATAATACAAAATTAATATCAATTTAAACTAGTAAATAAATCAAATTTATTATGTACTACAGCTTTTCAACTTCAGTCAGTTTTTGGTAATTATAACTTTATATAATTTTGTTATATATGCAAATAAATTTTACTAAAAATATTAATGTGAATATGAATATACATTTAATTGTTAAATTATGGCAGGTACAGGTTATTAACCTGTCGCAAAATAAATTGAATATTAATGAAAATTTACATCCGTATTATGTATTCAAATCGAATAAGTTTTAATTTGAATCATAAGTTTTTAATCAAACTTAGTACATTCATCTTTATTAAATATTATTAATATATTGATAACTTTATTCCTTATATATTTTGTCAATATTAATTGTAAATTATTTATCCTTTTGATGACAATTAAATATGAAGTATTCAAAACTATAAGTTTAATTTTAATGGTTTCAAAATATTACTAATATTATAAATATTTAGATTTTGTAAATACATCTATAATTAATTTACTAATTATTTTTGATACTTCTTTTAGTTTTATGTTCATCGAGATCAAAGAATTTTTTTTCAATTACTTAAGTTTACAGGTGAAATATGCCTTTGAAGCCGGAATTGAATGGAACTCTAGACTAAAGATATTGCAAAACGCAGCTCCCTTTAAGAAATCAATTGCATCAAAATATTATTTAATATTGCATAGGAAATCGTCGAGCAATCATCAATGGGTTTCGCTTTTGGATCAAGTCATGCACGGCCTGTTTTATATAATCCTTGCGGTTTACATTGGATGCTTGCTTATTTATAATCATTGGCGCGTTTTGTTTATCGAATGGCAAAAATCATTTTCCATCCATATAATAATCGTTATACACGCTTTAGCCCAAAGAACGTTTGAGAAACAGAACAGAATAACGCAATCACGAAATCAATTCGTTTCCGGATTTGGGATCGCTTTTTGCAACTATATAAGACTGATGGTGGATAATCAGTTTAATCAGTCGGTGATCTGCATTCAGAACAAAATGAATTCCCTTGTTTCGGCAATTGTATTTGAAACATTTTTAAGCGTACTATCTGTGTAATTTACAATAAATGAGTTTTAGGTATTGGTTTTCGCGTTGGTCGGATGTACAGCGGTCGAGGTCAAGGAAGATGATGCGTCAGCATCAGGTGCTTACTCGTACCATAACTTTAGTGGACCGGTGAGCGGACAAATACGCGAAGTTTACGTGAAGGATAAGCTCGATTACGTGGTGAGTTAAAGTTGGAAGTTCTAGCAAAATAAGCGAATTAATTTAATTTACCTGTTTTCGTGGATGAAAGGCGAAGCCGGATTACAGTTACTCCTATGGGGTGAAAGATCCTTCAACTGGTAATGACCAGCAACATCGTCAGACTCGTCTCGGCGATGCAGTCCAAGGGGAATATAAAGTTCTTCAAGCTGATGGAAGCATGCGTGTGGTGCGATACACAGCTGATGCGAAGAACGGATTCCGAGCGACAGTAGAGTATCATTAGTGACACTATATTAATTTTGCAACGACGCGAAATGACAAGATAATAATAGCACGACAAAAGCCACAGCCATAACGAGATGAATAACATACAAAAAAAATAAAAGAGCAAGAAACCGTAAACAATTAACGTATTGTGCAGTAGCTTCACGGAATTGTAAGGAGATCTGAGGACGCTTGCCTTTACCGTCGTCGTCGTCTTCGTTTACACGAACACTAACTGTGATTATAAATTGCTAGTTTATTAATTGAATCCAACCAAAAGCTGAAACACAAACAATACAAATTAACTATTACGAATGTTGAACGCGTATCTATACCCAGTTTGGGTCTCTTATGTCTCTCCAATATGAATACATGAATTCGAATACGAGATTGTCTCGATCATTAATTATTCACTTGCACGTAAAAACAAAACATTTGCATTTGCAATTAAATCAATCAAGGTGAACATATCATTAACATATATTAAATCTTTAGAGAAATTAAATAAATAAAATTTACTTGCATGCATTCTCTCAATGTGATCTATCTCATATTATTATATATTAATTATAACGTCATATTATCTAATAATTAATAAATATATTACAAATTGTTTTTATTATTTAATCTGATAAACTTACCCCAATTCAAATGAATAAAACATTACTTGATAAAATGTATTTAAAAAGAATTGAAATAATTCTTAAATAATTAGAGACAAAAAAGTGTAAAATAAAAAAAAATGTTTCTACTCACAATCGTATTGATTCTTTCTACCTAAAATATTGAATACACCGGTAATATGTTAAATATGTTAATTAGGCGGAATGATATATGATCAGTAGCCCTTTGTAACGGTTTGGTTATGATTTTATTTATATGTATTTATTCACGTTTGACAGTTATTATATTAACCCTTTGCGGACGACGATTTTTCAGCCGGGTCAGGTAGCAGGACGAGCCGAATTTTTTTACATATATAATATAATTTTGTGACGTTGGACCATGTTTGCCAAGCGACCGTGATGATAGCGATCTTCCTTCTAAGTTTTTTTGCAGAAACGTTGTGGCGACCGAGAGTCGCCTCTCGTCCGCAAAGGTTTAATCCTTATTATTGTATGCATGTATATGTATGTTTACGTACTTCTTAATGTACAAATTCCACTTAAGTGGATTCTAACTAATCAATGTATAATGACTATTCTTAATCACTATTGTTAATCATCATGTAAAGACTACTGTTGTACACAGAAAGCCATTCGATAATGACTACAAATATATACATCTCCCTAAACACTTAATGATTATATACTATCTTCCCTTACTAAATATTGTACTCCCACTTTGTTAATTCCCTACAATAAAATAGGATGTTTATGTAATACAAAGTTAGTCCTAGCTAGTAGCTAGTCTTAGTTTTAGAAGGGTAACCCAAGCTACGAGTTAGTAACTGGAAGTTAGTTTAAGAACTCATATTTATAGTGTTGATATATATTATTATTTGTGTTCAATGACTTTTATCTAGCCTATTACTAAAAATATCACTTGGATTTCACAACGACATAATTACGAAATATTTCACAGTGTCCAGAGATATTTCAATCCCGGGATACAACAATATATATTATTAGTATTATATTAATTATTTTGATATTAGGAGAATACTAGTGATACCTACATTAAAAAAAAAACTCTTAATATACAAAATCTATGTTAGTTAAAATTGATTATGAAATTATTACCTAGATTCAAATAACACTTATTGATTTCATACAAAAAATCCTAAAACAGTGTACATTTTGGTAAATACTACAAATTTAAAATTGTCAGCACGGTGCATTAACTTACGGAATCTATCGAAAACTATTAGGCATTATTTAAACCAAGTTAGATTATGCACATTGTAAAATGAATATGCAGGGCCACCCTGACCATAAGAGAACCAAGGGCTATAACTTATAAACAGAGGCGCATTATTCTTAGAAGTCCACAGGTGCCAAATTCTTAGGTCACCCTTGGCTACAAGACTAAGAACTAAAAAATACAAACATAAATATAAAATACGTGTTGGTCGTTGAAGAAAATGTAATCTACGTCATACATAACTATTAATTCATTGTGTGTTCTATGAATGGTTACGTAAACATAAAAAGCTGAGAATATTAGTAATTATGTTTAATAGATGTAAAAAGTCTATTTGCTATTGTTTATATTTAGAATTTAATGTGTAAAATTTAAGAAACAATCTTAATGAAATTGAAATATTTAAAAAATATCTTTTTAAAATTTTGTAAAGATATATGTAAATTAAATTAATTTTATATATTAGTATGAATGGACTTAAAATATTATATATTTCTTATAGTTACAGATGCTGCTGACATATAATTTTGTCATATATAAATATCAAGATCGTCCAACGTTGTTTATTCTTAAAACTTTTCTATTTAAAAAGCGACTGGGATCGAATTTTATGCATAAATAGTGTGATATGATTGTTGAAATTGAAATATAGTTTATTTTTTTGTCTTGTGTTACTAGCGTCACATTTGAAATAATAAGTTTTTTCAATTATTTACGATCGACCAAAAATATTGAGTTGTTAGTTCCCCCTGATATTCGTGTTTACATTATAGTAGGGTGTACAGCTTGATAAAGTTTTTTCATTATTTGTATGGAAGTGAATCACCAGAATGAATCACCATAATTTAATTATACTTTATTATTATAATGAGTAATAGATAATAGATCACACTAATTTTGTAGAAAATGACCATCTGGATTATACGGTATGGCCATATGCTATTATGTGTTAGGTGTGAATAGATAATTATAATATGGGAAAGGTTTATAATAATACAGATTAACGTAATGAAACAAAATAATTTACGAAGTATGTTTAATGTTAACTTTATGATTTTATACGTTTAAATGCTTCAATAAATATTATTATTCTCAAGTTTGATTGTTAGTTGTATTTATTTCTGTATTATAATTTGAACATTGAGTTATAATTCTAATTTTAAAGATAGACTATTATATAAAAACAAATTATTTTATATTTGCTTCTATTTTTGCAGAATTCCTAACGTCAAGGTGATTTTCCACTCGTAGACAGTCACATTGATCATGTTGTATGGAGTGCTGCTTGTAGATGTTGTTAGTCGACGAAAAAAGGATGTTAAGTAGATATTACAGAGGGTCCTAAGGGTGTCCTAAAAGGTGGCACAGGAAGTTACAAGAGACAGATGAAGAGTATGTTCTATAGAAAATGCATGTGGTTCTAGGAAGGGAACATATTTGCTATGTAGACAAGCTTTTTATTACCAGATGATTATGGATGGAAAATTCCATCGGATGTTGTGTGCACCACAGCATCAATACAATATAAATATCAGATTCGAAATATATAATTTGATAATATACAAATTTATTACAATTTTGATGACATTTCTAATAATAATAATATTTATTAGTTACAATAGTTAATTTCTATTTGGGATAAAAATGTCTAATTAAAAATGTTTAAAAGTGTCAATCAAAATTTAGCTTACATTAGCTTATACAGTGAAGTCCGTTACATAATGCACTGCTTTCGTGTTTTATAATTTCATTTTCAATCTCATTAACTTCCTGGTTAACTTTCCATCTTCTTTTGCCTGTAAAGTCACCCACTCATACTTTCTTTCTGTGCTTACGGCTTTCATTGAATATGAAGCTCCATTAGATTGTTATCTTATAGGAAAGGCAATTATATTTTAAGGTTAAAATATATATTTTTTCTTACATTCATAGTAAAATAACAATAATCATATCTTGTTGCTTCCACTATAGAAATTTACTGACGGCAACAAATTATTAAACAATTAATAGCTTTGAAGTGTTTAATAAACATTTCAGTTATTTTTCTCTATTGAATTTCTTACTATTGTGGATAATTTAATTTTAAAATATGTAAAAAAAAATCTTTTCAAGGTTTATTTATAAATTTATAAAAGTTTTAATTTATTTCTACTTTTGGAATTTATATTTCTTTATTATTTTCCAGTATAAATTCAGTTGTTTATATAAATAAAAAAGTAAAATAAAATTGAGAAATTAAATCAAATTAAGTAGTAAATAGTTGACATAATTACAGTTCTGCATTTCCTTGTCTACTCGTTAAGTATGTATAGAAAACGGCTTGCATTTCGCATCGGTATTTAAAATATGCTGAGCATCTTCTGGTATTCACTTCTGTCATTGTCGTTTTCCTATGCATTCCGTATACAAATTGCGTAATTATGTGATGCGTGAACTTATAATGCAGTCAGAATGTGTGCAGATGTCATGATAATCTGACAGCCGGGGCGTAACAAAGCAATTAGAGCTGAAAATACGGAAAATAACTACTTAAACTCGTTAAAAACGCCAGCAAACGGCTTTTACGAGCGGCGGCAGTAGCGAAAAGGATTCATTTTGTTAAAGGCCGTCTGCGTTAATTAAATATAATTGGTTTTCATAGCTCCCATTTAAAGTCACCACACTCTGCTGCACTTTTTTTAGCACTGCTCTACGGAAAATACACTTTTCAAAAGTTCATTTTATTCTCAACAATTAGTTTTTTTTTGTTGATGTTGCTTTTTATATAATGCGAGATATAAAAGGCGAACAGTAGTTTCAACGTTACATTTATTAAATAATTAACAAAGTTTACATATTATGTGTTTTGGAAAAATTATAAACTTTATTTATCTAGTAATATAAGTGAAAAATAAATGAAAATAATACAAATAAGTGAAAAATAAGTGGAAAATGACAAAAACTAATCTTCTGTTAAAAATCGGGCTTGAACGTTGACGGTATCAGAATAACGAGTTCGATGTGGAGAAGGCACGTGTTTTGTGTGCGCTCCCGATACTCGTTCGAGTTTTGGTTTGATGGCGTCCTCTCTGTGAGAGGTCGTCTTGTTAGAGATGGCATCTTAGTGGAGGGGCAGTATTCTTGTGATACAACAATAATGGGAAGACAAGGGTAAACTTTAAATTAAAACCATAATTAAGCAGAGAACGACCGTGAAGATGACTTGCTGTTTCATATGGAACGCAAATTGACAAAAACTTATCTTCTGTTAAAAACCGGGCTCGAATGTCGACGCTATCAGTTACCACTTTTTGTAAGGAGTAAATGTTTTCAAAAATCTGAAACCCAAAGTGTTATCCGTACAGTGCTGAGAGGTGTATGGCCCTGCAATAGTGGGTCTTGAATGGTGGCCTCCAGATACTTGGTGAACTGCAGTTGACATCTTTTGCGAGCCTACTCGTGGAATTCAAATGGTAGCCTAAAGAAAAAAACAAGTGAGGTTCCCACCTCCAAAAAAAAAGGGAAAAGTTGGTGATTTGGAGACGGTGGTGTTACAACTACGGTTCCTTATCATTAAAAAATGGATGGTACCAATTTAGACAAGATTAATCCGTTTTAAATTGAAAATACCATCTATGGAATAATTGGAGAAGTAAAGTCGGCAAAGAAAATAAGGGAAGGATTATTAGTATAGTTCTCCACTAACAAACAATCTGGCAGACTAGTATCGTTAATAACTTTCGGAGATCTGGCGGTAGAAGTAATTCCGCATAAAACGCTAAAGCAAAGGAGTAATATACTGTCCTGATTTACTCAATTTTATGCAAGAGGTAATACTAGAGCAGTTGAAAGGAAAGAACGTTACAGAGGTCAGCTTGCTCCACCTTATTTACTTCTTGGAGATTTTAATGCACATAACCTGATGTGGGGTTCAATACAGAGAGATCCTAGAGAAGCTTTTGTTGAGCGGATGCTTGACGAATCTAATGCAATCTTGCTAAATTCAACTTCATCGACTCATTTCTACGCAGCCAACGGCTCTTTCTCGTCCATAGACTTAACATTTTGTTGACCAACGCTCCAGATCTTAGGTGGCATCCCCTTGACTCACTATATGGAAGTGATTACTATGATAATTTAGTTATTCCTGACCTTTCATATAATATTGATATAACAGTAAAGGACTGTATTGACAGCATTACACGATCTGCTGAAATTAATATCTCCAGAAAAAGAACCGATCGCTTAGAAGGTCGTTGCCTTGGTGGAATGAACACTTTAGAGAGGCAATAAGTTTGAAGAAGTAAGCACTGAACAAATTTAAGAACCATCCTACAAATGAAAACCTCGCTCATTTCAGTCCAGCAGCAGTGATTCCAAATACAATCCAGATTTTCTGTACAAAAATCCAATGCTCGAGGTTGCTCTCGAGGAGACATTGAGAACCAACAATACAATTGGCCTTTCTCTGCGGTGGAGTTATATGCTGCTATTAAATTATCCAGGAGCAACGCTTCGAGTATGGACGATGTGCCAAGCGATCTGATCAGAAGACTACCGCCGCGTGGAATGGTAAGACTCCTAGAAATATACAACCTCATTTGCATGAAAGGAATCTACCCCGAAACGCGGAGAGAAGCCATAATTGTACCTGTGTTAAAATATGGAAAGGATTTGAGTCTCCCATCCAGTTACCGTCCAATCTCCTGTCTCAGCAAAATATTGGAGCAATAGACTTATATGGTTCATGGAATTCCGTGGATTAATAGCAGAGCACCAGGCAGGTCCCTGGTTCCTCTCGAGAATGCGCCCCAGGACACTTTTTTGTAAAGGAAGCACATGGTTGCTATTTTCTGCGACATAGAAAAGGCTTTTGATATAACCTGGAGGTATCAAATCATACAAAAATTGCACGAGTGGGGTTTCAGAGAATCATTTCTATCACGGCGATTCTTCAGGGTCCGCGTCGGATTGTCGTTCTCTGAGCTGCACACACTGCAAAATGGTATTCCGCAGGGTTCGACGTCGAGCGTTGCGTTATTCGCATCGATTGATTGATGCTTGTATGTCGACGACAATATACACAGCAGGAGATACCATCCCTTTTATAACAAGAAGGCTGGAAGAAGCGATTACCACCGGGTGCAAACTCTGACGTGCTTCTATCGTAGTGCCGGGACTGATTCTATCCAGGATGGATTATGGATGTGTCGTGTACTATTTGGCACGTAGATCTGCCCTGAAATTGCTGGACACCATTCACACTTAGGGAATAAAGTTTGCAATGGTGGCTTATCGTACCTCGCTCTCAGGCCTGCCGTCTTTGGTGTATAGGCGTAACCGCTTCCTCCTGCGCTACGAAGTGGCGATGCTGTCTAACCCGAAACATATCAACAGTTCCCTCTTCAATGACATTGACAAATACGAGAAATACGCACGTAGGCCACAAGACCCGTCGCTGTTCGTGCCCACGAGCTGAGTGGACGACTGAATTTGCATCTGCCCAGAATGTATCCAGTAATTATCCTCCGTGGCTGCTTTGTCCTGATGTCTGTCTGAGCTTGCATCAGTTCAACAGGGGGAGCGCATCTCTGGATACTTATATGGCGGTCTTCGAGGAGATTACTGGGGGCATTCTGAGTCCTTGCTGGTGTTCACGGACGGATTGGTCGGTGTTGAGGGTGCTGGGTCAACCGTGGTTTTAGGTATTATTTTAACCAATTTATGTTATTTATTCTTTTGTGATCTTTTGAACAATTTTAATAAGTGGTCTGTCTTGTACTGTCTAGTTTGATCATATTAATTACTTCCGGGTTATTTTTGGAGGAAAAAAATAGCCTTGTAAATCCTCATCAAGAATTTTTCTAAGAGACTTGATTTTCTCTCTGAGAGCGCATATCTCAGCTTTGACAGTTTCTACCTGATTTACCATGGAGATATGAAAATCCTCCAACATCTTCATATTGACATCACTAATTATAAAATCTACGTCATTTGCAGATAAAATTTGCCTTTCAAATTCAATACTGGATTTAAACTCTAGTTCTAACGCTAACTGTTGGATCCCTTGTTTCATTGTTGTAAATTTCTTATCAATTCAGATTGCTTAACTCCCTATGTCTTCAATTTATTTATCTATTTATTTATTCGTTTGTGTTCATTTTAACATTTTTAACACTGCGTGGATATGCATGTACGTATAATGGCCTAATAATGACCTAGTTGTCGATGCCTCCAAAGAAAGGAAAAAAAAATATTGTAGTATATTGTAGAATTTATGCATGACAAAGTAATATACAATTATAAAGATGTTGTAAATTGTAATTTCATATCGCGATTTCATTTTACTTTCGTTCTCATTTTCAAAATATATACTCTTTAATAGCGCAATACCGGTATTTTCATAAATTCATTATAAAATAACAAATATATACATTTAAAAATATATTTAATATTTTCCTATGTTGTAACTTATGCACGTGTCACATATTTCATAGTAGTTATTGCTAAATAGACATTATTATTATTGGTAAATGCATATTAATTAATATCTATGTGTTGACGTAATCTTTTGTTATACATATATACATTTTTCTTTCGATATTTACCTGCTCTTAATAAATTTTATAAATAAATTCATGAATCATTTACAAATTTGTATTTGACTTAATTTGACCTAAAAACCATTGACTTTTTGCTCAAACTAAATTTAATTTTTATATTTTCTTGAAAATTGAATATAAGAAACTTTAATAATAATATTTATTATAACAGTCATTGCATAATAAGTGAAAAAAACATAATATGATAATATTTAAATTTATCAATAAAATGTATTTATAAAATTCATTAACTAATGTATTGAATATTTAAGTATCTAGTAAATATATTAATTGCTTGAATATCTAGTTGCTATATTTTATTCTTAGATTTACTATATGATAAAATCAATAAAGAAATATAGTCCATTCCGCTTAATTGGAAGACCGGTTATTAGGGACAAATCATAAAGAACGGAAACAAAACTAAGGAAATAAAACAAATTTACTTCATTTTTTCAGGAGAATATTCCGTTTAATCGGGATCCCGATGTGTTCCGATTAGCGGAATCGACTGTATTTCTATATTATTTAATTTATAGCGAATAGCAGCTTCAAATGAGTTATAGTTTTTTTTTAAGTAAATCTATTGCTTCTTAAGAAATACACATAATTCTTTTATAGCTCTTTCTTTAAATAATATTATTTTATTTTTTTGTTGCATTGTGCACAATATAGTAACTGTGTTTTATGTTGATGATGGTAATTAAATTATATTATTACTGTCAAAGTGCAATTGAGTGCTGAGTCACTGTATCGGAATGTATTTTATTATTTGTTAATAACAACCTTGCAGTATTTTTTTAACTTATTATTGCAAATACAGGTATCCCCCGACTTACGAACAAAATTCTAAAAGCTCTAACTTGTTACAAGGTGTTATATAGTGATAAAAAATAAACAGACCAAACAAAAATTGATAATTTATTTAATAAAATATAATATTTTTGGAAGATGTACTATCTGTTTTGTTGGATTTGTTATTAAATAATTGTGATGTCTATATTGAAAAGTATTTGTATGTAAGTATTTTGTTTATTTTAATCTATTTTTAGTAATACGGAATTTAACATATATAAAAGTAAAAATCATGATAAAGTGTGATAAAATAAGTATATTTTTGAATTTTTAAAATTCCCCCGACTTACGAACAACTCTTTGGAACGGAACTAGTTCGTAAGTTGGAGGATACCTGTACTATAAATATCTTTTTGTTAAATTCAAAAAGTATACATACAACTACAATATGAATTAAAACATTTATAAATTTATTGATTATTATTGTTATTGAATGAGTGTTTTATTTTACATGACTATAACAATAAAGATTATTATTATTTATTGTTAATTTTAATAAAAAATACTATGTGTCATATGATGTAAACTATAATTTAATGGTATTTTAGAATAGTGGAAACATAAATAATAACATGTGATTAAGTCTATTGTGCCATATTTGTCTAAATTCCTATAAAAACAAATGATTGGACGTTAATGAATATGCAGCGCATATGTACTCAACAGTTGTATATTTCGATATGTTTCCAACCATTCGGGTAATTTACTCTATTTTTTGTTTTTGTATTCGAATTGGATACGAAAGTTACATATAATATATATCCGCTCCAAATATGCTAGAAGCAGAGAATTAAGGGAAAAAGTAGATCACGTATCGTTTTTTTGTTGATGGAGCAAATTGAGGATGGAGGAGGCCTGGCCTGCCTTAGTAGGCAGGAGAGGTATGCATGTATGTGGTGGGCAAACCGGCGTAAATAATGATACACGGACGGTCGGGAGGGAATGCAACGTAACGTAACGCACGCGTTACGTAACCAAGCGTCCGACGTGCAGAATGGATGAGGAGGTGGCGGAGGAGAGGCAGGCGGTTTTAAAATGCAGCAGCAGCGGACCACATTTCGCTTGTGTTCAATTAAATTACGGATAGATAATCTAATGGGACCGGTGGTAGCAGGCTTTTACGTGAGTTCGCAGCATTAGGAAGTGGCCTCAGGTACATTCACGAGCGCAAATATAGAACTTGTCTTTTCATTATCCAACACCGTTGGCGCGTATATTTTATACAATGGACGTTATTTTATTTATATTTGCAAGAAGAAATGTGCAAGTATATATATATTTGGTCTAGGTAGACGCGATCTAGATCTACCACGGCGTGTCTACTTCGATAGATATGTGTATATATAATATGCAGGACCGGTTTCAACACTTTGAGAGACTCAATTAATTTGTTGGAAAGTTATTCGAAAAATCATCCGGTTATAATCTAGCCGTATAATAAAGTAAGTCTTATGGTCGATAAATCTTTTATGGATATTACAAAAGTACCGTATTTTTCGGTCGATAAGGTAGACAGAACTATAAAACGTACTCCAATTTTGAATCGATTTCTATGTGAAAAGGTGCGTCTTATGGTTAATTCATTCTACAACCTATAAATAAACTAGTCATCAATTTCACATTAATTATAAACATAAGACAATGGATAATGTTAATAGACTTGTTAACATCATCAACCTAGATCTAGAAAAAATATTCACTGTTTGTTTTTGGATAAAGATTGTTTGACATTCTTAAAGAACTATTGTAAAATACTAAAAGATGGTATTAGTAAAATTATATAAGCAGAACCGAGTATGCTACGTGAAACTATTTTCTGATATTTACATTATCTTTTATGGCAGATACAGTCCCTGAATTAACGCGGTACTATTTTTTATTACGCGTAAATTAGAACTGTATTTACGCGGTATTTCATTTAAATAAATAACGGGGCCCAATTTTTACGTTTTGCAAAAACTCATCAGTCTTTATTGATTGTTCAGATCAATGTACACAAAACATTGCAGCGAATATCAGCAAATTTATGAAAACTTAGTAAAAGAAAATATTGATAAAATTATACGAAAAATTCACATTAATAATGATAATGAAGTCGAACTTCTAAATATTTCCAGCTATGAAGATGATGAGTTTATGGCAATTATAACGAAAATATTGTTTGTTTTAAATAGCGATAGTGACACCTAATAAAATTTACTCTTGTTTTCTAAAATGTTATAATTATTTTATGTTAAGCTAAATGAAATAAGTATGTATTTCCAAAACATATATTTTTTTATTGTACTTACAGACTTTATTTACGCGATTTTCATTCGCGTAAAAATATACACGTGGAACAGAAAATCGCGTATATTCAGGGACTCCTGTATTCTATAAAAAAAATATTATTATTGCAACATTCTTTGATAAATTTGTCTTTGCTTAATAAGTTAAATGATATTATGAACTGATATAGGAATTATATATTAAGGTTTATTTTCAAGCAAAAAGAGAACAATATAAAAAATGTATGTTATAAATATTGACAGTATTTCTTGATAATTAAATTTGCTATTAATCAGTGACCGATGTGGGAACCCAACAATCAAATTTAATTCAAATTTTCTAAATTAATAAATTATCATTGTTATAAAGAACATAATAAAAAATATATATAATTTAATATTACGTGTTATTTAACATTTTCATTCTGACAAATTATCAATTAAAACAACTTGTTTGGAATGTTTGTACCCGGTATTATTTACAAGTATTAATTGTATCAACTATTAAAAAAAAAAACTGATGGATGGTCTGAAAGATGAAGAAATTCGTTACTGCTAGAAATAAACACTTTAAAGTAAATTAAACAGATCGTCTATTTTAAGTATTTTATGGGACCGGGAATTGCCGCTATAATTTATTGGAACTCTTGATATATACTTCCATTTCTTAATTAACATCATTAGGTATTCCATGCAATGCTTCAAGTTTCTTTTTGTTTCTCTATACAGTTCATTGGCAAACTTCCCACTCATATACTGACTGCATGTGGTAATTTGCTCTTCCTTTTCCTTATATCGTAAGATATTTTTCATTCAATAGACAACTTAGCCATTTCTTTCCTCTCTTTTATTTTAAATAAGATGTTTTCTTTAATTTTAACGTTATATATGTTTGCACAACTCTTGTATAATATTATTTCAAATCTTAAGTTGAGAATGTACATTTACAAAATAATTTAAAAAATATTTAAATATAGAATATGCAAAATTTCTTTGCAACAATTATATAAATTATTAATGACTAAAGTGTAAAATTCCAAATTAATACTTGCAATATTGCTAAATGCTGAATAAATGAAATCTAAGACCTAAATGAAATGTAGGTTTACTTATAAAATAGAATATCTTGTTTCAATTTATGAATTATATTTAGATAATTTTATCTGATAGGTTCAATATATATTTAAAATACAGTCATACCTCAATTAACGAATAGAATGCGTTCCACGAAATTACTTTTGTAAGCAAAACTTCGTTTTCAGAGCTAAAAAGACTATGAACAGAGTGGGGATATGTTTCTTCATAAAGATGAAAAGCTTTTATTTTCGAACAATAACAAAGAGAAATTTCATTTTAAATGCAATTGTTTGTGTAATATTTTCATTCATTTAATAAATGTTTATAAAGAGTTATTGCATTTAGCAGTTTTGCTTAAGAATAACAATTCTTTCTAAATCAGAAAACTTTTTCAATGTCATTTTTGGCTGTTAACATTTTTACGGTAGGAACTTTTTTAATTTCATCTTCATTTTCTTTGTCTTTGTTGATAACTAAGTTTTCTTTCAGTGAAATAATTTAATAAATGTCATAAAATCTTCATCATCATCGTTATTTTCGAAAACTATTGGTCAATCAATCATCAAGATATCTTCATTACTAATTTCTTGAATGCTATTTTCTTCTTCTAGTACAAGTTCTGACCATAATGTGGCCAAATTAAATTTAAAGATTGAATCTGGACTTTCGTTATATCGAGGCTTCATAACCAGGTTACCTTAACCGAAGCATGGTAGTATAGAGAATACATAAAAAATACTAGTCATCTCTACTTTATTGAAAAGTAGATTTTTAAAGTCTATGACAATAATATGTCGATAATTACAAATAAAATAAAAAATGTGAACTGTGTTTAATACAGTAATAAAATTTAGCGTTTATTCAAATTTTGTTAAAACAATGAAGAAATATTGATGTATAAATAAAAATACAAATCATTCCCACATTACTGAAGATTAGAATTTTAATATGCTGATCATTGAATACCTGTAATGCAGATTTTAAAAATAATTTTCATAAGTACAGAAGCTTTAACAAAAAGTTTAATAAATTGCTTTTTCAAATAAGAAATATTCCTGAAAGTAAATACAATGACAGACTATGAATACATTTAATGACACTGAATATCAATGTTAGAGGTTTTTAAGTTGATTTAAAATAATCAGAAATTATGAATATATGAATGTAGATTTCAAGTGTATATCATAAGAAGTTTCATAATTTGCATATGCAGTTCCAAAGTAATCTGAATACGGTCCTGTTGCTGTCTGCTCCACAATTATTATTTTCTTTTGCCGGTGTATCACTCCATTTTCAATCTTTTTTTTTATTCTTGCGTTCTTTCCTTTTTTTCTCCTTATTATTTGCGCCGACGTATCAAACTTCACTTTCCCTTTTCATTCTGGGGAGCTTTATGGTAAACGCATTCGCCGGTCGACGTGTGTCCTTTCATGAATTAACCAACAAATAAAACCACTTAATCTAGACTAGGTGTATGTACATCAAAACAACAGAACTCTCCAGTAACCGGAGAAATGCAGGAAGTTATCAGGCAGGCGACGATACACTCGTCTGGTCAATTGTCGATTTGCATACACTTTGCATGGCCTTACTTTACCTTCTCTTCAACCGTTTATATTCCTTCTTTTCTTTTTTATTCTCACCGCCCGCCGTCCGCGGATCCTCCTTTTGTTTCTTTCCCCGTTCGCATTCAAATCAAGCCATAAGGAAAAGACTATTTCGACTGAAACGCGTCCCCGGAGATCGCCTTCTTATTTCTTTTATTTTCCAGTTAGAACTTTCGATTCCCAAGAAGAAAAGATTAGGTAGAAACAAAAACAACTTACGCAACGCAGTGAAACAGACTATCGCAGATCGAAACTATTTTGAAATAAGAACAGCTCTGTCTAAAACGAAAGAATTGTAACTTGAAGAAGATACTTGGCAATTCATTTAAGGCTTAATAGTTGTTTTAAATGGTATATTGCTATTTTTTTGTATTATAGCTTAGCGTCTTAAAATAAATACGACTCTTTCTTTCACCCACGAAACGGCTCAATTAAGGAATTTGTTATGTAACGTTGCCATAAATCAGACGATGGTATAAAGATGGTCGAAAGCTCTGCGATAAAAAATGTAGGAAGTGATGTGACCACAATTACAATGTTAAGAGCTTCGAAGAAGCGATGGGTTTGTATAATTTATTTTATGAATAATGTATCTGCACTCTCGTATACGAATAATATCAAGTATTTATTACTTACATTTTATTTATTTATTATTAAAGAAGTTATAATCGAATATACATCTCATAGAGCAGGTGATCGGTTCCACCAATATCCCGCACTATTTGAAACCTGTCTAATTAGGTCTTTAAACTCGTACAAAAAGTACAAAAAGAGAATATGTGTTCTTTTGCTCAACTTAAATTTCATTTGAAATTTTTAAACTTTACTACAGTTAATCCGTACTATGCAAGGTATTGCTTCATTTAAGATGTTTTTTACCATGCTGCGGAATAGGCTCAACTTTGGATATTGCAATAAAATTAAAGAAAGAAAATGGATTAAAAAAGTTTATATAATGCGTACATCTACTTTCCCATACTTGAAAAGTGAGAGTTAAAACGAAAATGAATCTATGAAGATGAAACATTGTGCTGCTTTCTTTATAGGAAAATTCTGATCATCCGAAAATTGAACAATAATGCTACTATTATTTTTCAATTTTTCACCTGCTTTCAGTTTAATGTACTCAAATATTTATATATTAAATCATTAACATTGCAAATAGATTAGATAAAACTAATTTGTCATATAGTTTTATGAAAAAAATATTACTTATTAATGAAAGAGTAGTAGAAATTTTAAGATAAATAATAGTTTATAGCAGAAATTACTGAGTGATTTTCAGTAGGAATTTGAAATTGTTACAATATAATACAATTAAAGCAGCACAGGAATCAAGTTTAGACAGATATTTTCATTTTGTGTGTAAGTTAACTGTTCATTTCTTAAAACTTTTCAATGTACAATAAAACATCGCTGCCTCGATTAACGCTGCTTTTCTATAATTCAAATTATCGCAGCATTTCATTGATTCGTATATAATACGATTATAGCCCCTGTGCTTCCCCGTAATCTATGCTTTTTTGAGATGTAGATGAGCAGGATATTAAGGAGTACTGCAGATGTGAAGGACTTGCCAAGAGCGACCTTCAAGAACTGGCAGAATAATTGAAGAACGCGAAATAGTGATTCTAAAGACGATGAACCAAAAGAACTTGCTACAGAAAATTTAGAAACGATAATAGAAACCGTTGATAAAATTGTAGCGAAAGATCCAAATTTTGACAGGAGTACAAAACAAGAACAAGAGTTTTGGTTGCTATCACCTGCTACCAACATTTGCTTAATGATAAAATGATCTATAAATCTGTTTCGTTTAACGCTATGTCTTTTGTCATATTTTTTCTTTGTTATTATTTATGTAATTTTATAATTATAAACATTTTTTAAAATTTTACAAATGATAGAATAATGCAATAAAAATTTTCAGAATTAGTCCATAAATAATGTATACATTTTTCTAAAATATTGCCTTTTCCTTTCAAATGTGCTGCACGTGAACTCGTTACCAATATTGAATCGCTACGGATGTGAAGTATTACAAAATATTTTATTAAATATTAATTGCTAATCGAGATTTCAAATTAATAAACATCTGTTACCTAACGGTAAAAGTGACTTATGAAATACAGCACGACGGGGATCTATTTATTTACGAAGAAAAATCACAAGCAAAAAAATATACAACTTTTAATACCATTTTCTATATATGTAAACAGTGTTAAGATCTCGGTAATATTGCGGCACTTGCATTTTCCACGTTAGTTACGTGAGGACATGAAAAAAAATTGAATGCATTTGTTACGCTAACTGCAAGTGCCAGAACAAATTTATAGTCGTTTTATGTTAAAATTAGAAATTTTCTTGCATTTTATGGTTGCACAGCCTGCTATAATTAATTTTGTATAATATTTATGTCGCAGCGTACATATTGATAATCTTCAAAAACGTGTTTTTTCTTCGAACCAATGTAAATAAATGAATTATAAATAAACTAACATAAACTGACATGGTTAGAAAACAGATTCCAGTCCTTCAATTCTACAATTTCCTGCTAATCTAAATAGCCTTACCAATCTATCATATTGAGGTTAAGTATGCGATATAAATAAAACAAGAAATTGTCGATATAACTAATAATCCAAAAATATCTTGTTTATTAATTAAAATAATTGAAATTGCATTTATTGCACAACTTCTCAAATTCTATTAAAAATAATAAAATTAGTTATTTAGTTATTGATATAATACTGTTGTAATGTTCTATTATCAAAACATTCTCAAATAATAATTTGGTACGCATACTTATTATTAGAGAAATATAATTATAATACATTATTTAGGTCAGAAAGACTCCATTTTAATAAATTTTATTATTTAAAAAAAGTATATAAAGGTTATTACAAATTAGTGAGACCAGTATGGACTTTCCCCTCTTTCAGCCTTCAGATATTATTTTTTTACTAAAACAAACATAAAAACATGTGATACAATGAATGTAACAAAATAAATGAAAATGAATTGAGCTGATAATGAACAGACACACAGTGAAACATATGATACTATGAATATGGTGCAGAAGAAATGAAAATAACTTGATGTGACAAAGAAAACTGACAAATGGAAGAATGGAAACAGAGTAGAGTGAAACATGAAATAAAATCAACTGAGCGGACACAAAAAATTACCTACAGTTATTTTTTCCATAAATTATTACTGTTATTATATCAAACTTGCAAAATTTAGGATATTGGTTAAAACAAAATTATTGTGGTAACGATAAAAGAAAGACAAATATTACTTGATTATAATCTGAAAAGCGATTTTGCTAATATTCATTTAGGGATCTTGGATTAAGTTGTCAATATTGGTGAATAAAGACAGGCCATACCTCTTGCAGAACTATGCTTAACCACATGTTAGTCAAACTGCAGGAGCAGGACTTGTAAACACTGTCACTCACCTTATTCATCAGACTTTGCACCAACTGACTCTCATAATTTTCAAGCATTGGGTCACTTCTTACAAGGAAACATATATAATTCCCAACAAGCTGTATAAAATGCATTTTACACTTCAGGCTTCTTGGCTGTATTGATATTTTAGGCCAGGGTTTCCCAAAATTTTCCTGCAACTGAACACTTCTTAAATCCAGAAATTTTTAGGGAGCACCATTATCAATAACATTAAAAAAAGAGAAAAACATTAATTATTTATTTAGTAATTATTTCTTTCAACGTTTTCACGGAACACCTAATAACTTTCTGCGTAAGTGTTTCGAGGAACATAGTTTTGGCAATTGTATACATTTACGACACTTTATTTATATACTAATTTTTTAAGTTTTAAAAGATTTCTAGTTAAATATTTACATACAAAGTTGGACCATTTTATTATTACAAAACAGGTATCCTAGTAATATAAATAATTTTAATGTTTCTTTTTTTTTTAATTTAAAATTAATATATTGCGACAAATTATGCCACAAACTTTAAATTTATTCATATTACAGGTTGAAACTGGATTGGTCGTAGGTACGAGTGATCGTTAAGAAGATAGGTCGTAAAGTGCGGATTACCTTGGTAAAATATTACGTAAATGTATTTACTAATATTATAAATATATATTAATAATAAACAAATGACCGCAGTTTTTCCAACATATTTATAAAAAATGTAAAGTGCTACAGACCAAGCTATATACAGTAGAACCTTGCTTAACCAGTATTTCGTATAACGAGTAATTCGTTCCACAAGCAAAATAAATTGTAATATAATTGATTCGATTAATGAGCGCATAACAAGTGATGAGGAGACTCTTGGATTTGTGTTCAAACATATATTGTGTGATTGTTTTGTGCACAATTTAACTACTTTATGCAATTTCTGCGATGAAAAAGACGCAAGTAAACAGTATAAAAAAATAAATTAAAGAGAAGAAGAGTATTTTTTTGACATAGAACGCATTATTGTTTTGCTTAATGAGTTTTTTGCGTTACGAGTAAGATTCTGGAATGAATTATTCTCGTTATACGAGATTCCAATGTATATTTATTTATAAACGGTTTATTTATTTTGTGAAAACCTTAATTTTAAAGAAGTAGATATATTTAGAAAACTACGCTATTTTAATAAATCAAATTGTATTAGATATTACACGAGAGCATAGTTATATAATAGTTTCGATTATGCAGATCGTGTGCTCCATTCAGATGCTGCTGCAATAGATTGTGATTGAATCCTTTACAAAAACATCAATTTCTTTGGGTTTTCTCCGGAAGGCAATTAATTATTTGCACGTCCGTTGCGCAAATCCCTTTCCTCGAGTTCGCCATGTGCGGCATGCTAATTAAAGGAAAAGATTAAAGGGCGTAAAGAGAAGCCAGATTACGGGCGCAGTCGCAAATTGCAAGTCGTGAATGAGCCAATGTCAATAAAATTTGCATTTCCGAGATTTCGAAACAGAAATTGGCAAGTGAAAAATTGGAGCACTCGCAAACGCGTACATATATATATTCCATGTATCGCTTCTCTCTAACGTCGCGTTTTACTTTTTATCCCTCTTTCTTGCTCGCAAATGCATGCATTTTCCCTTTTGTTGCTTTTTTAGATTGTAAACACATACATGCGAGGAGAGGATTTCTGACTCGGGTGAGGGAATACTCGTATAGGGGATTGTGAGTATATAAATTCGAAACTTTGGAAGAGCAGTAGTAATACAGAGTTTCACTTTAAACAGACGAACTAGTACAGCTTTGCTCTAGCTTTGCCAGACTTGCCCAAAGCCATAATATACCTATTGATATTTACTTAGTAAAAAAATACACATTCAGTAAAATGAAGGTAAATAAACAATGAGTCGAGTGCAGTGTTTCAACTTTCTTTTCTCTTCTCAATCGGTATAGTCAGGTAGATTGATAATTAATAATTTGTTGCAGGTGACATTAGTGGTTTGTTTGATCGTTAGCTTGGCCAGCTGCATGCCCCAGCATGGTCATGGTTTGTATGGTGGAGGACATGCGGTCATTGCTGCGCCGATCCATAAAATTGAAGCCGAACCCGTTGTAAGTAATTGTATTTACTCGAAAACCATATTACCTCATCGTGCACGAGTTGAGTCGAGTAGAGTCGGGGCAAATATTTAATAAAATCAATAGACTACATTAATATTTCACTCGGAATTGGAACTGGGGAACACGCAAAGCGTTTTAATTCGATGGATTTTTTATTTGCAAACGGCCGGGGGTGTTAAATAATGATAGGGGGGGTTGGACGGACGATTTGATTTGTCGCTGATTAAATATGATATATCGAATGCTAATATCAGCTGAAATTTTGAGGGGTGGGATTTCGGTATCCGATGAACATACAGATCATCGGGTTTAGTCCTCGCGGGACGTTCCACTGAACACCCTTAATAACCGCAAAACGCAATTACCCAAACCAAATATTAATTTCATCTCGGATAGTTCAATATTAATACAAAAACATGTCGTCGCTCAATGGAATTACATTGAATACCAACTAAATTAATTAATCTAACGATGGAAAATATTTATCCAATTATAAGATTAATTTATTAAGTGAAACATTTTTTTAAGTACTCAAATAGTTTTAATTTGATCATTAGAATGAAATAATATTAACTCAAATCATTAGTACAAATACACGTTCAAATACATTTTCTAAATAATAACTAAAACAAAATGATATATATATATATATATATACATTTTGCAAAATTTAATAAACCATGACTTAATTTATATCACTTTATATTATTTAAAAGTAAATTAATTACTAATGTTTATTTGTATTTGAAAAGTATTGATTGATAAATATTTTTGTTTGTTTATATCATAAAATACATTACATATTCAAACCCGACTGGAGCCAATACATAAATCAAACTAGAATAATAACTCAACCAAATATTCTGGTGTACTTGCTAAATAATAGGTCGATAAGATCCGTACAGAAGAGAATTAATTGTCATAACCAACCTATTAATATTATAGACTATTGCTATAATCTACTTTGATGTTACTAAAAATATATAGTAAAGTCATTAAAATAAATATGTTATATATTTGAAACTTTGAAAATTGATAATTTTAGTTATTACGAATTTTATAATAATTGTAATATATTTTTTATGGTTTAGTAATGTTTTATTTCCGGTAAACCTAAAATAATATAAGTTGATATACATAAAATAGATAAAAACTAAATATTCGTAAGCAAATTGTATAATGATTGCAAAATTATACAGTTTCAATACGTGGAATAAAAATGGAATGAAGTAATATTCCAATGATCGTTAAAATGTTGATTGGTAATTAAAGCATTGAGCAATAACATTTATAAACTATGACAATAAATATTTGATAGAAATTCCTCAGCTGCTACCCAGAAAAGTTCTTAAAGTATACCATCCACATTACTCTTACTGTTACGCAACGTGCACTTAAAGGAGCTGAAATTCCGATGCGATCGGTTGTCTCAACAATTAATCTTGTGGGAAATTTCATAATTTTCTGCTTCCGCGTATGCTCAATATTGGGAGGCAATTTAGTTAATAGCTTTCTGATTTGTTCAGATGCTCATTATGCATAAATAAGCATGCAAAGACAATTGCGGTTTTGAATTAATTGAATATCAATAAAACAGTTGTTCAATTGCTACAACGCATACATCATTTAAGTTTTGGATATTATCGTTATCGTTATCAAAATCTAAATATTTTTTTTACAAAACATAATTATCTTTTCCAGACATATTACATATTTTACTTACTTTATCGTTATCCACATATTTAATATATAAAAACAATATTTATTGTATATTAAATATAAAATATATGTGCAATTTCCAATTGATAGAATTAAAGCGTAAGTTCTAATTATGTGTAATTGTTTCCATTATATTAATTTAAAACGACTTGAATTGAGTTGGTAAATTTGTTTTATGTGATTTTTGTTTCTATAATTGAATCAATTAGAAGACAAATAATGTTTTGTTTCACTTTCTAATAGTGTTTCTCTATAGCTATCAATAATAGAGAGCGAATTATTGCCGATGTAGTTTATTTTTGTAAAAGAAAATGATTGAAATTGATTATTAAATATTATAGGTTAAGTATTTATATATACTATTTGATTTTATATACACTGTAAATTATTTTATATTTAATGACTCAAATAATTAGAGATAAATAAGTATAGAATAAAAGAAAACATTAATTTTATATTGATTCATACTAATGTCAAAATAGTATTAATAATATATTAATATTATGGCAAAAGTAAATTTGAAATTTAGAAGAAGGAAAGTAGAGTTTTCGTTTTATTAAATTTTGAACTGTCGAGGCTTCAGTGTTATATAATCGGTATCTTGTTTGGTGCTGTATATATAAATAAATGCAGTTACGTGAAATTTGTGGAGTCTGCATATTATAATATCATCTGGCTTCGCCCAGTTGTTCGACTTTATTAGACGCATTATACTTTTCTCATTTTCACTCTAGCGCTTTTCATCTCCAAGCATGTCGCATTAACTTAATAAAGTAGTATACGTAATACAGCTATTACCGCCGTATGAAAAATGAGAAACAATTTTCCGTCTGGAAGCGAGGAAAGTAGCGGTAGCAGAGGAAGCGTGAACTTATGCACTTTGCGGTTACATAAATTTCGTGGAGATTCGCCGCGATTGCGCAACGATTACAATGGCAATGTATAATTTGCGTAAAAATTGAGGAAGCGGTAATGGGTCGCGTAATAGTTGATAATCCTCCAATAAAAGCTAACTCTCCAAATTTGGAGCGTTTACCAGAAACGTAGCTTAACGGCATTCCGCGCCGTGCAAATTCCAATTCACATTTATGCTTCCATAATCCCAATCTGGACATTGCAGCAATCAAGAAGCGAATGCAAAATAAACGGGTATTTGCTTGAGGAAAAATTGAAAAAAATTAGAGCTATAAAGTACGGCCATTAGGGAGTACCGTAATGAGCTGCGTTTGCTATTAAATTCCGGACCGACATAAATCAAAACAGTGCATGAAAAATGCTCGAATGCCAACTGCAAACGATTCGGCTTCGCCTTTCTCCTCCGCTGAGGGCTGAGGCTCGGTAGGTTTGCAGAAAAAAGGTTCTTTGGTGATGTAAGCTGGGATTCATTGAATAATCAGTGCGTGTGAACTTTCTATGCACGGTGGCAGCAGCAAGAAATCGAACGAGACACGAAGCTGCATTTAAGGCGATTTCGAAAGGATTATTAAATAAATGAGGAAGTAATTGCAAGCGAAGTAATTGCTGCTCTTTGCATTTTTATTTCTAGGCTTATCCGAAATACGCGTTCAAGTACGGAGTGGAAGATCATCACACCGGAGATCAGAAGTCGCAGGTAGAGGAACGCGACGGAGATGTTGTTAAGGGAGAATACTCCTTGGTGGAACCTGATGGTACCGTTCGCAATGTCAAATACACAGCCGATCACCATAATGGATTCAATGCGGTCGTGACCAAATCCGGCCACGCAGTTCATCCCCAGGTTCAGAAGGTCGCAATTCCCGTAGCAGCAGCTCATTACGGAGGAGGAGGTCACCACTACTGAAAATGTCTAACATCGCTTCTATCATCATACCACAGGCTTTGAATGGAAAAAGCTATTTATTTATTCACAACTCATACCATAACTCATTATCAATTATCTGATAACGTGATCTTATCGATGATACTTTAATATTGTTTCACCAACACTTCGCATTACTTCTCTTGTAAAGATCTCTTGAAAAACTATTTTCGCAAATCTTCGTATTCTTTTGTTGTTATTTTTTTATCATGTGCAGTTTTTAAAAATTTTCTTCACGTCTATTCGCGTGCTACTCACTTCCTCTTGTCATATAAAGTAGTATTCATCCACATTGAAACAATCTATTGGAATGCGCTGTAAATAATACATACTGTATTTACATGACATACCATTGGGTTTACACATATTCACATCATATATATTACATACATATAGTTTTATATTCATTTGTATTATTGTTGTAATTATTATTATATTTAGTTCTTTATTTTTGTATGTGTTTAATCATTAAAGATATTTTTATTATTTGAAAGATTTGTTTATTATTCTTTTTATATTTTCTCACTGGTTTCCAACAACCATCGATTACAAGGATCAATGACTTCATTGATCAAAATGATTGGGATTTAGTAAAGAGCGGAAAGTATTATAATTTACTATATTCATCAATATTCTCTCTATATTATCGTATCATCTTCACTAGAGTATTCATCAAATCAAAAATTATTCTTAAAATTTCCAAAATTATTTAAATATTTCTAAAAAAGCAATGCTCAAAATTATTCTGTAAAAATATAATTCTAATTCTCTACCCAAACGTATTCTCATTCTTACATAATACAAATTGAATTTTTCAACCCATTATTTATTATTCACATTCATAAATTGTCTAAGGCACATAAAGTTTGTAAATTTAAGATTTGTTGTTTGGCTGTATTCATATTCTTCCTTTCCTAGTTTAAAGTTTCTAATCGAAATAGTTTTTGTAATTATTGGTCATTTTCGCACAGAATTAGCGAATCTGGCAATTTTTCTGTAATCATCAAGTTTCATTAGTTGATATCATTTGAATGTTTACACAAAACATTTGTAACCAAATTGATAGCATGATCTTTTTTGATGTAATTAATCTTCCTGCATGTGGTTTGTACTGGTTCATCAAACTTGGATCATGATCGTTTTCAATTGATATTATTGTAGAAGTTACAATTTCCATCACCAGTGAAACTTTCATTGCGTTTGAGATGGATTTTGCAAATATTTTTTGTGTTAAGTGAATATTTTTCGTTCATGCGAATGTCGAGATTCTTGCAATCTTTTGCATATGACTTTCCGATTTAATCATGACTTTGATTTAGTCATCATAATCTTCAGTAGGTCGACCTGAACGTTGGTTGTGTTTAAGTGAAATATCTGCAGAACTGATTTTTAAACCAATTCTGACACTTGCTTTTTGTTAAGCAATTAACACTATGAAATTCAAATTTCCTTGATGGAAATACAATAGTAAAATATGTTATGTCCGGTCAATTGGGCGAATGTTTGAAGCCAGAATTCACTATGCTCATTATCTTTATTTTTTTTATTCTATAAAGATTTGAAGTGACAACTTATTTTGGATGTCATCAGCTTACTCTTTTTTTTTGAAATAATATCATACTTTCAGTGCCCTATGGAGTGGCATCGTATAAAGAATAAATCATAACATTGTCAAAAGTCCTTCAAAGCAAACATAAAGTTTTCATATATATAATAATAAAGTTTAGAACTTTAAAATCTTAGATAAATGCATTTTTTTAAGTAAAGAAATGAGAATGAAAACAAATATTTTTGAAGATACTAAGGTTAGAAATGTAGGTGAGAATCAAACGTATTATTCATGTTGTATATTTTTTATTTGACAAAATTATTTACTTTGCTTTATTGGTCAAATACAAATTCAATTATTTCCGATTGCAATAAATTTCATGGTCATATTTGAGCTACTCATATATAAACAAGTTATCTTTATCAATTTTAAAAGTAAATAAAACTGATAAGAAAATAAGATCAACAGATCATTTTAATAGAATATTGTAAAAAATAGTTAATTAAGAACGTGACGTCTTTGGTGTTGATAAATAAATATATTTAATGAGTTTATATCAATTACTTTGAATTTAGAAATAGAATTACATGATGATTTCATTCCTGTTAATATCTCTTTAGGTTTACGTCATTCTCTATCACTATTCTGAGAACTACGATTGCATTATAAGAAGAATGACTTACTTGCAAAATTGTTATCGTTGCTACTTATCTGTATGAATGTCAAATCCATAAAAATGCAACTTGCAAGTGGGGTAATTATGTTTTTATTATAAAAATATACATTAAGTATAAATCATGTTTAAATATGACTAAGGAATACAATATCATCAAAGAAGTAAAATAATTCATTTGCACCCGCTTCCCACCAAAAATATTACTATTACTTGCGCCGTGGGCGCCCATACACTTGATGCGCCTGGGGCTGTCGCGCCCCCTTCACACTATTGTGTCCAAATTTGTTGATTCAGTAAAATATTTACTTGAAACACAAACAACCACAAAGCCATTTCTGCGATCTTTAACAATTTGAATGAAATAAACGCATATTTCAAATGAACTTTTTTTTTAGAAAATATGTATATATATATTTGTATCTACAAATATTGCATACAGAAATGGCTATGAAGGTAAGGACAAATTATCAAGGTACAATATTTATTATAAATATTTACATTGATATAAATATACCATAATAAATATCACATGAGTTTTTTTGTAAGTCATAGTATAATTTTCATTATTGTACATACATTTATATCAATTATAGTATAATTGATAGAGAAATCAAGAATGTAGAGGTGATTAATAATCAATGTTTTATAATTCTGAAATGAAAATAAAAATGAAATAGAAAGTCATCACCACTTTTAAATTTAAAATCTATGTAGGCAATTTTCTTCACATTATTGTATATTGTTGTGCCTAAGAAAGCTACTTAAGAAATCTATATTTTTATTATCCAACAAAACTCCTCACGATAATCTGATACAACAAAGTTGGTTCGATCCTCAAAACCAACAAAAAATTGTGGTGGCCTTTTAACCCGAAAAGGGGTAGAAATAGAGCCAAAGGGATTTATATCAATAATAATTGATTTTTTTTTATGTCGTATAATTTTATTCATAATCTGTTTTATTCATCAATGTGCATGGCTTGACCAAATCGTTGCCGGTTCGATCGTGGGAAGAGCGACTTAACCATTCTGCTTAGTCGCCCCTGATAATTATTCTTTATTAAAAAAAAACTTCTCAAGATTAGCAGCAATAAACACAGAAAGGATGATAGAATATTGTCTTGAATATTACAAAAAAAATATAGTATATACAGTAGATACAAAAATGTAGTAGATTTCTTCCCCCATATTTATGTTTTTTATAAATAATAAATAAGTATAAGAAATTTAAAAAATATTCATTACTTTATCAATACGTCACATGATATAGTTACATAAGTCTTAAGTTGATTGTCAGCATTTTTTTCTTAAATTTTAATAATAATTAACTGAAAATTTATTTATTTCAAGTGTTTTTTTTAGTTTTTGTCATTATTTTTTATTACAATATGGTTTATAAAATGGTAATATTATTGTTAAACATTTATATAATTGAAAATATTATAATATTTATTTAATTTGGAATTAAATAATATATATTTATTCCTGTGAACATTGAGTAAATTCCCAATGGAAGTTTTACCTTTATTTTCTTCTTTTTACAAATTTGTTGTGCGATTCCACTATTGCGCTTCTGCCGCTATCCTTAACACTGTTATTATCCATTAATTTGGCTGGAGGGTATATATATGATGAACATCATTCATTAATAGCTACAAGCACCGAGAGTGCTCACAAAGGGCCTCGTAAGGCTCGAAAAGGACCAGCGCTCACAACTATGTAAGAAAGATGACTTAACCATTCGACCACCATTTTATTAGATCTGAAATACGGATAAACACTGAATCGAACGAATGTATAATTTTAAAATAAAATAATGTCTGTGATAAATATTTGATTTTTGAACAAATATCCGAACAATTTGATACAACTGTTTCGAATAAGTAAAGAGGGACTATTTGTGCTTTATACGTAATGATTATTTTTTCTTTCATTTTATTACATCATTGATAATTAGTAATTAGCAACGAGAAGATATTATAGAGAATGTATGGAAAAAGCAGGAAACGGCTAAAACCTTCTTCAACGCTTCCTGGTGTACTTTGATTTTTAAGCATTTATACCGTAAACGTTCATAACACCCACATATTTTGATCTTCCTTCTAATGGAGTATTATTAATTACTAAAGGAATATTATGTAATGGAAATTATTGTTATATTTAAAAAAAAAATATGTAATCAATATACAACAAGAAATATATTATAGCTAATCATGAATATTTGATATTTCCTAAACAAATAAGATGATTTATATTGATCTCATGATAGTCGTAACAAACTGTACACCATGTACTAAAACTACATCTGTAATTTGTTTGATTAATTTGTAATATTTCTGACCTTAATTTCGTGATATTATGATGAGCATGTGTTTTGTAAACAGTTAAAAAACTTTCTATAGTAGCTCGATTTCATTAGATCACTTTTTGGTCGATAAGTCCATCTCCTGAACAAACAAATAATAAAATATGAGTCGGTATTTTAAGAAAGTTCTCTTTTTTTCTGGCCATCTGTCTGACAAAAAGACCATAAATTGACGAAAGTGGTGTAAGTGAATTTTACATACAACGCGATAATTAAGGGTTAACATTTTTGCGATAACATTTTATATTTAAAATGATTTTGATTACTTTATCAAAATATCGTGCTGTATTGAAAGTATGATTATATATATGTATATCTTACTAAAATTACTATTAACTCATTTTTTTTCAATAGTGGACTTATATTACTTTCATAAAAACGAGTCATATAGTAAGTCTGGTTGTTTTTTACATAACTAGATATAATGTTTTCATTTGAAAACAATATATAGAGTAATCTACAATTTGTTAATTTACTCATTACATTTTTAATTATTTTTTAGTTTCATTATATTAATTATTTGTATTATTTTTTTAACAAGTTAGTATTAAATTATACATCGTTTAATAATCTTTCCCTATATACTAAATCTAGTGGTTTGCAATGCTTCAGCCTATTTGTGGTTTCACTGTTGTAGAGTAGGCCAATAGCCAGAACATTAGTATGTAACTCCAGTCTATCTTGGTATCTACTACTAAATGTTGGTATTGTATCTTCGACCATATCTATATGAAGATCTTCGTGTATTTGTTTATTCCTGACCAACCATGGGGCCCTAATAATCTTTCTTAGGCATTTTGATTGGAAAAATTATAAACTTAAAAAGAAAAACTTGAATATATAAAAATGACACATTTATAATATTTAAAAATACGGATTTTTTAATTTCATATTTATTTACTTAAAAACAAAACTTGATCATGTTTACTAAAAATATATAAACGCACTTGTTTCTTGTCGTCGTGATTTCTTTGTTAAACAGTTTTTCTAAATATTCCTATTAATAACAAACGCATTTCATAAACATTTTCGTTGTCATTTGGATACCATTATTTCTAATCTCTCAATATATTTTTTTTAAATTTATTGCTATTTTTTTAAATAATTTAAATTGAATGTAATAATTTTTGTATGGAATATAGTATTTAATTTGCAAGAAAATACGGCAAACAAATATCAGTAAGACCCCGTTTAACGCTAAGGTAATATTTTATAGATGTTTTAGGCATTAAGTTTCCACGTTATTAAACAAGCAAATATATAATATATATATATTTTTCAAGCAGCTGATGATTTTAGTGATATGACTTTATTTAAAATTTAACAAGTAGGTACTTTATTTGTTTTCATATAAATTATAAATTGTTTAATTATTGATCCAAATAATGATAATATTTATTTATATTAATTATAACAAACATGGATGAACACCTGCATGTTAGATGAAAGATGTCAGTATTGTGCATAGTTTGAACAACAAAATTAATGGAAAAATGCATAATTAAAAATAGAAATCTTGTTTACAAAAACTTTGTCATTTTTAATTATTAATTTAGCATGAAAATTAATTCACCATAAAGAAATTCTTTTAAATTTTCTAAGCTGAATATTGATTATATTATCAAATATAAAAAAATACGCAACTATGAATCGATATTATAAGAATTTCGATAATAATTAGTTAAAGCAAGCATCTGCTCTTTATATATTTTAATTTTGTAAATGAAAAAATAGAAGAAAATTCAATGAAACGATTATATTTTATCGAATTAATTTATTAAGAATAATAAGAAAAAAAAAATATAATTCTGTTAATTTGTTCTTATTTTATTAGCTTGTTAATTGTTTTATTTATCTAATTAAAAAAGTTTCTAAATAAAAAAAATGAATTAAATTTGTTCAATTAATTAAAACGTACAAAAAAAATGTGATCAATATGCAAATAAAATATATTTATACAAATACGCAATTTCTGGTTTCTTGTCATAAGGAATAGAAACGAAATTATTGGTGCGTAGGTGAAAAATCGTAAACCAATTTATTGCTTTTTGACTATTAGTGCAATAAATTAGGCGATTTACAATTTATTAAAAAGCAATTCCGATGTGTCCATATCCACATATAAACAGATCCGTGTAGGTCGTAGTGTTTCACTTATTAGGCTTTACCCTGGAGCGGACATCGTTTCGCACTTTCCTCCTGTCTAACTGTAAATGTAATTTGTATGGAAGAGAAGCGATTGGCAATTAATTAGTTCGGGAGATTGAAGACGGAAATGTGTGGCTTTGTGGGCAGCCGAATGGTCAAAATATTGAGTAGGTTTCTAAAGCGAAGCAAAACGAGATTGAGAGAGAAAGAAAAAAAGGCTTGATGATGATCTGAAGAAATATAAAAAGAAATAAAATAAAAACGTAACCAGAGGAGAAATAATGATGGAATATTGTAAGTAATTTTAATGGCTGCATCATCAAGTCGACCATTAAAATAAAATAACGTACAAGAGAATACATTAAAATCAGTTATAATTATAAGATGAGAGGCATTTGTGTGTGTGTGTACGGTGCATCAAATTACTAGGTTTCTACTTTTTTTTGTTTCACTTTTCTTAACTGGAAGCACTGCATCAGCAGCGGCGATCCATGTGAGCTAAATTCGAATCCCGTGCAGGATTGAAAAATATCACGGCAATAAAATACGTATATCATCTATATACGATAAATCAAGTTAACGGTCCAAATATGAGCTTTTGTTTCATAGCCAAATGGAACGAGTGCGAGTACTATCTGGGCTGTAGTAATTAAATGACACCCACTAAGCTGTCAGTATTTGCGCTCTTAACGCAATAAATTATACACAAATATTTAATGATGAACGTTGTTTCATCGAAACAACTGACATCATCGGGCCATTGTTTTAATAAATCTATAGTCGAATGGTATCTATAAAATCGAAGAGTTTATTTGCAAGACGCCCTATCTTCAATAAAAACACGCTAAATTTGGACGTCTGACTCACCGGCAACGGTCAGATTTTTTTTTAGCGTTGAAAGGAAGATGGCTTTCTTTCTGATTGTCATCAACTGTGTTGATATTAATCAGCCTTTTTGTAACTTACATTCTTCATTATATGTAAGGAAATATGAATAATTCATTTTTTTTTTAAATTAATCTTTCAGTTTGTTAATAAATTACAAAATGTCCAGAGTTCCAAGAAAATACACACCAAACATTTTAGTAAACAAATGTTTTATTATCAGATTGAAGAAATGCTATAAAATTTTGTTTTACATTATTTTTAATATATAAAAAGATGACTTATAATTAACAAAGAGATTAAATGATAAAAACTTAGATCAAAATAATCAATACATTTTGTAATTATAGAAGAAACTATTTGTATATTCAAAATTGTGTCATGAAATTATTACTTTTTTATTATCTGAATATGATTAGTTTTTAATATCTTGAATAGCTTGATGTCATTTATAGTTTGAAATATATAGTTAAAAATATATTTCAGTAAAATCTACTTTTCAATAATATTGATCTAAATAAACAGAATCTAAAATCTAATATTTCTTATATATTTCTTATATCTTATATTTCTTATATAATATGTATTGCAACAACCATAATACAAACTTAACAAAATAACATAAGAACTATAAAACTAAATTGAATAGTTGCAAAGTGATACTGACCATAGGTTTTTCTGCCTTAATATTTTTTGCCGAATATTTTGAAATTTAATTACTTTTAATTATTAATTTCCATCATATTTTTTGTACTAATTGTGTATAAATTAATTTGGAATATTTCAATGAATGGAATGTATTTTTAAGTTGATGACCTTACATTTTTGTGCGCGGAAAGACGTACGGTCAATAGCCGTGATTATTTTTATATTCTCTAAATTAATTCTTTTTCGTTTGTAATTATTTATGTAATAAAAATTATTTTCTTTTTATGTATGCGTACAGCAAACTATGTTTATTATTAATGATTTATTGGTAAGAAATATAAGAAAAAAAATGCAATTATAATAAAAAAAAGAATAAGTCTAAATAAATGTTAATTACATAAATCATGAAAAGCAACGATTTTATATACAAATAAAGAAATTAGTATTTCCGTCAATTTAAGTAATTTTATAATATTTATTGTAATAATTAACAACTTACAAAAAATAAACATGTAAATAGAGAAAGATAATTGTAAATATTTATGACTTTCTGTTGTAATTATTATATTATTTTATAATTTTTGTTATGATTATACAAATACGTTTCATTTCTATTTCTTTATAAGTAAACTATAGATTATTGGACATTATTTTAACTAAAATATATGTACACAATATTTATAGTTGTAAATTAAATTATGTTGCCTTGATTTATTATTATTTTTTTGTTGTTAAAACGAATGTAAACTGCTAAAACATCTTGTTAACTCTCCTGTATTTCGGAATTAATTGCTTGTAGTTATGAATTTTTAAATATGTTTAATTAATAATCAAATACTTAAATATTTTCGACGCCCACTTTCGATGGCAATAAACTCTGAAATGTTTAACTAGCATTTGTTTTAAGGCTCCTCGAAATAATTAATTTTAATCCATCGAGAAAAAAAAAATAAATTTCAATTACACGGTGTTCGCACATAACGAATGATTTATTCATTTCTCATTGTTTCTGTAATTAAGAAAAACACTAAGATCATATTATCAATTGAATAATTATTAATTATTTAAAATAATAATTATTTTTATTGTCCAGAGTTTAAATGATTAAAGAAGAAATCAAAGAAGTAAATACATTTATGGATATTAAAGGAATGTTAGTCATTGTTATTATAACAATTATACAGAATAAAAAAAGAATAAGTAATTCGTAATTACTGCTCATAGTATTTGAACTAAAGTTTGCCGGTTTTTGAAAACCGATTTATTGAGGAAATTTATGTAATTTGAAAACCGGATATTTTTTCTAGGGTCAAAACATCGGGTATTAGTTTTTCTAAGGTTTTAGTAACACTTCTCCTTAATTTACAAAATACACAGAACGTTTAGAAAAGTGTAGATTCGAATACCGATTTTTTTTAAGTCGATTTTTGTATATACAGTGGAAGAACCTCTTGCTTAACGAGCATAGCACGATCTAAAATTTCCGGAATTTTACTCGTATAGTGAAACAATTTTCCCCATATAAACTAATGAAATATACGATAAAGGGTTTCATTTTGGAGCCATTTTTCATACAATTTATTTTGCATTGTACTCCAATAAAACCCAATATGTGTCGATAATCTGATCAAACCACAGCATGTTTATGGTTACTTACTTAAGCACATGTAGATTTCCGATTTGTTTTATTTAGTGTAGTTTGTATTTCATATACTATTAGGTAAGTATTTTGTACGTACTTTAAGATGTGACAATAATAACATTAAGAAAAAGATAAGTTTACAGATTATTGCAATTAAGATTATAGTTTATATAATTTATCACATCTTATCTATAAATGTTCGATGTTGTTTTTTTAATGTTTTTTTTTGCGTTTTTTATCATTCTTTCTCCACTTTGCTGTGTAATAAAATATCACTGACTTTAATTTTGTGTTTTCCGTATTTTTGGTAAATTTTAAAGAGATCATAAAATCGACCATCATAAAACGGCCTACTTGGTTTTATATTTCATAATAATATTTATTATTGCATACAAAAAAATAACATACAATAAGTGTTCTTATTACTGAATTTCTGATCTACACAATTACATTAAACTAATATTCACTTAATAATCAATTATTTAATTAAAATTATTATTCTCTCAATCTCTATTTACATTTGAAAATATTATTCATGAAAATAATTATTAAATTAGTTAATAACAATAATTATAAATTCATCTAATAAATTTGATTCATTGTTTTTACATAAATTTATACAAACTAATTTCGATGCGTGACTTTTATGGAAAGCTTCTATGAAATGTTGACAATGTAAAACATATGTATTTAGTTAATATACAAAGGATATATGAAATTTAAATATTATTTTGGACATAATTAATATTTTAAAGACGACAAAGAATATTATATAGAAATAATATACATATGCTGAGGTTTTATAGATTTATTACAAATTATATGTTTCATCACGTACTTCACATATTCATTATTAAATATTATATAAAAGTAATTTTATTTATTAGTAATAATGATATTATTATAAATTATTTTAAATTGAAATATAACTGTTAATAAATTTTATTTGTTTTGTAATAATAAACATCTTTATTAAAATACATAAAAGTCTATCAAACATTATCTTTATTATATAATTTAAAGTTACTTGTGATGAAACAGGATGTAAAATCGTAAAACTATAACGATTTTTATATTGTTTTCCATATATATAAATTTATTACATGTCAATTTAAATCCAGCTCTTATCTAAGAAAGTCATACAAAAATATCGTATATGAATTAGACCAGGTCCTTTTCGGAATGTACAGTTCCAAAAGAACACTGAGTGTTCCTCTACACATAACACGCATATACACACATGTATTCATGCTCTCGCATATAGTTTTTTTTTCGTATTAATTTGGTCTGTTCTAATCTGGTTCCTACCACCACTTCTTTTCAATGGTAGGAGCAAACCAGGCATATATTAACAAACATTCGTCTGTGTATGTTGGTATAATTGTCCTTTGCAGAAAGTTTAGTACCAAACAACATACCACATTAACCACAGTACCAAGAAAAATATTGCAGCCTAAGAAAATATTTCCACCACGATGAACACAATCTTTAAATCATATGTAAGTTTCTATTCATAAAATAGTTTTTTTTAGTTTTTTATAATATTTATTATAAAATATATTACAATATTTATACAAATCATCTATGAAAAATATTTGTATTTATTATAAAATGCAAAATTAACTTTGAATTATAGAATTCAATATTTAGAAAAAATTATAATAAAAGAAATAATGAGAAAAAAGTTCTATATATAATATTTTCTTGTATTTTACTATTTTCTTGTCATTACCCTACTATTTTTGTCATTTTTAGAAGTGAGAATAAAAGAAGTATTTTTATTTTAATATATTACAATTCAACTATTTCGCACAAACATAATAATTTAAAATCTGTCAAGAAGTTATTGTAGAACTTATTTATTTTCTGAAAAAAATAATATTTTACTAGAACTAAAATATATGTATGAAATTAATAATGATTATAATTTAATGCACATATGTTAATTCATGGAATAGTTTTAATTTATTGAACTATTTTCCTTCAATTTATATAAAATCTTTGGAATTATTATTTTCAATATCCTCAATTATATGATCAACTTATAATTATGCTTTAATTATGATCTACTTCATATTTTTTTATCTTAGAAGATAATGTTTTTATACAGTGATAGCTCGCATAGTGCGGTTTCGATTAGTACATATTTTAAGCAAAATATAAATAAATTCTAAAAGAAAAACTAAAATAAATTCTTTTTCTATACAGAGAAGTTCTGTTTATTTGTATATAGTGTTGTAGTTTTCAATTTGTATGGTTTCAAATAGTTCGGGATATTCTCGGAACCCAGATACCCGTACTATACGAGGTATTCCTGTACAGTTGGTGATGATTGTAACACAGGTCAAAGACCCAAATTATGTATTTATTCTTTCCCAATTATAGAAAAATGGATACGGTTTAATGTTAGTTGATAATTAAAATTATTAGTCTTCTCGTAGTGAATCCCGTAGTAAGAATTATAGAATACGTATAGAAGAAAAAATCTAGAACGTGTAATTATTTACGATTATTCTCACGTATTACCAAAGTGGTTGTTTTTTTCCTCTTCCAACGCAATTACATCAAAATTCCACTCACGATAAATGTGATTGTTCATCCGACAAAGTAAATTGCCTACTTTTGTTGTTTATAAGTCAAACAAATCGAAATTGTTTTTGGTATCACACATATGTACATCCGTCTATTAAAATATAATGATGTTAATTAAATTAAAAAATCATAATTTGTCTTGTTTATCCGTGTTTATAATTTGTGCTTTGAGTAAGTACATATAAAAATCATATTTAATAATTATCAACAAAATAATACAGCAATACTTCGCATAGTGCGGTATCAAACATTCTGGATTCACTATAGTCTGGTTTCAATAAAAAATTCAAAGAAAACAAAGAAAAAATAAATTGTTAAAAATATAAATAAATTATGTTTTTTTTAAACTTTAATCAGTCAAATCTATATCCAAACAGTATATTTTTGTATGTATATAGTTTCCGGATATTGGCGGAAATGATTACCGTACTATGTGAGGTATTTAAATATAGTTAAGATTTACAATTGAAAATAACTAATTGAATTCAGACATTCGTAATATGCTTTTATTTTATGTTAATGATAGTTTTCTAATAAGAAATAACATACATATAACATAATGTAATGATATAATAAAAAAGCTTAATGATATTTATTCGAGAAAGTAAACAAACATATAAAAAAATAACATAAAATATTACTACAGGCTTGGAATATAACACATAAATATAGCAAATTAATCAAAAATATTGCTCTAATGTAATGAATTGTTGTATATAAGAAATGTAAAGGAAACCAATTTCTTTAGACATATTTTTAATTGGTTACATTTAGCATTTTATATAATATTAAGAATATATTGTTTACTATAATTAACAATATTTGTTTGGTCATATTACAGACTTTGATTAATTTTCATATGATATGGAACGTCAACAACTTCATTGACGTCATTTTTAAAAATAAATAATTTGGGTCTAAAAAAGTATGAAACTATAATTTATTATATATATGTTTTATAAATTAAATATTATAGATATGAATCTAAAGGTTTAATATCCTTTTTTTGTAATATTTGACGATGTAAAACAAGGTCCGCTTATATTAACTAATGATGATGGCTGGAAACACTTAATTTAAATATTCAAATGAAACCATAGAATTAAATACGATAGACACTAAATATAATGGAAACTTAAGTTATATATGGATGTTAAATAAAATGTAAATTGTCTTTTATGACTCAAAACCTGAATTATATCTAGTTCATTTATTTGGCCGAATAATCCGTGCAATGCGAGATATTGCTGTATCTCGTATAGGACGGATAAATGGTATCTCTATTTGATACCGTATTAATCGAGGAACTAAATCAAAAAATTTTTTTTTTGTGTATAATTGTTTGCATTTTGTTCATTGAATATTTAGTTTAGTTTGTTTTAGTTTAGTGCATATTCAGCACTAATCGAAGACGCACTCTTCGAGGTATTGCTGTATTTGATAATGTTTTTGTATTGCTTTTCGAAACATTATTAGGCAACATTTATTTTTCTGAATTTAATCTCAATATACAACAATTCCTCGCATAGTCCGGGTTATCTGTTCCGACAATATCCCAGACTTTTGAAACCTGACTAATCGAGGACTATAAAACAGTAAAAACATAACCAAACTAAAAAATCAAACAATTATTTTTATTGTACTAATTTTTAGAATTTATATTTAGTTTATCAATTGTAATTTTTAAACCATAACGTAGTGAATCCGAAGTCAGACTATACGAGATATTGATGTATTTACTTTTCTATTAATAAAATCATTCAATTTAATTTAACAAATATATTGATATAATATACAGTTTTGATTATTGTTCCGTGCAATTATTTTGTTAAGCAAATATAATTAATTTTCAATAATTAATGGAATATGTTGAATTTATTTATTGTACAATAAATAACAATTTAAATTTACATATAGTTTTCAACAGGTTGGTTTTTCTGCCGAACTAAATAAATTATTAATAGGATAATATAGAATTTGTTGGATGTGAATGAATGTTGTGTGGACAATACAGAAAAATTTGTCCATTTGTGGTGTGTTTGGAATTGTTGATGGGTCCCAGTTCCTGTTTGGTGTACAAATTCGCGCATTACAGACACGGTACATAACGACGTGTTTGGTCCTCTCAGCACATTGTTTTTCCCCACATTCCTCCTCCTTCGCCGAATTGTCTTAATTTATGTAACACTTATGGCTAAAAAGAGTGTAGGCCTAACCACAATTGGATAGATCTACAGAAAACCAAATAAATACACTCCGATTATTTAAATCCAGCTGATTTATAAGAGGTCATTTCGTTGTGGATTTCAACGCAATTAAATTTAAATTTTAATTAATTTATTAGTGAACACAAAGCATAAATAACTTTTTTAATGATTTCAATGCTTATTAGATGTCATTTGTAATAGCTTTGCGCCATATGGTCAATAATTGGTGAAAATTGTTATTAATTTGGTGAACATTTATCATGTAAATAACTTTAATGGCACCCTACATTTAAAAAGTAGTCCATAATCATTATTCAAATTGTGATAATTACAAATATATATGTTTTTAGAATAAACAGATTATAAAATTGACATAAATAACTATTTTTTTCAGTAAATCAAACCATTTTTTCATATTATACAAATATAAAAAAAAGCAAGAAAAAATATAAAATAACACATAATATTCGCACTGAGATACACCAAAATTATTATTGATTTTAACAGATTTAATGCGTAAGAAAACATAATAATTAAAATTTTATTATTATATATTACACAGCAATACTTCGCATATTGCGGTTAATAGGTTCCACTAATTTCCCGGAGTGTTTGAAACCGGTTTAATTCAGGAATATACTCATTTTTTAGAATTTATATCTAATTTACACAATTAAAATTTAGTTTGTTTTGAAATTTTCAAACATGATTATAGTAAATCAGGACAGATCAGAGTCGCACTATGCATATCTCATATAGTGCTGTATTAAAACTTAACTATTGTTAAGGGCTATTGACCGCATTGCAAATAAATTCCAATAAAATTAACGCGAACATTTTACAGCTATTTTTTTACATTCCCACTTATATTGAAAAATGTAAAAAAGAACTATAAAATCTGACGATTCCGTTAAATTTATCGTTTCTCGCTGACATATTTTATAGACTTTAAAAAAGTAATAAACTGACAATAAAATAATAAATATATAATCAATAATTGTATGATCAACAGTAATCGATGAAAATAGAAAAAGTAATTGTTCTGTAGGTCTTTGCATGAACGTACAAAAACGTATTAAATAAAACATTTGCATATTCTTTTAAAATGTAGAGTATCGTCTTTGTAATAGTTTTTTTTTTAATTTAGTTATGATTATATTTCTTTTTATGTAACACCTCACTCAATATGTTTGTTTGTTTTTATTCATGAACATAGTCCCTTCCAAGAGTGATACGTTCGTACCAACGCTTCTCTAACATTTCGATACCTTTCTTGTAGAATGATTTATCTTTGGCCGGAAAATTTTATTTTGCTTCAACACCTCCAAACAACTCAGTATCATTAACTCGTTGTTGTTTTTGATCCACTTTGAACTTGAACGCGGTATCCATATCGAATAAAGCTTTCTCATAATCAAATGTTCATGCAAAATCGTGAATACACTGCCTTCTGATATATTCAGAGTGTCAGCTGAATCACGCAACATCAATTTTCGATCGGCCAAAACCATTTTGTGGACTTTTTTATGTTTTCAGCAATAATTGCCGAATTTGGGCAAATTTAAAATCAGCAAACCACGTCTCTACCATTTGTCTCGACCGAGAAGAGTCCCCATAACACTTATCAAGCCATTGCTTTGCTTGAATGCTATTATTCTCATAAAAAAGTAATGTTTTATCAACACAGGAAATTCAGATTTTTTCATTGTTTTGAAAATTACAAAAGTAGCGTCACTAAAACCACTGTAACTTGTAGTGTCTGAAGGTTGGTACTTCCTGCCATTTTTCGATAGAGGCTTCATGTTATCCTACGAACTTATTGAGTGATAACACCTCACTCAATAAGTTCTGTTTAATAAATATTATTATTTGTATTTTAAATGTCATAAAATTATTATAATTTAATCATAGTTTCATCATCATGTAATATATAATTAAGTATTTAATCATTAATATTAATTTAATATGCAAAGACATTCAAATAAAAATGAAGAAAATAAAATAGTACATATATACATTTCTTATTATCGCAAAGCGTAATTTAAAAATTTGACATTATAATATCGTTAATATAATTTGTAGCTTAATGAATAAGAAAACTATGAATATATTTAATGTCTATTAATTAAATTAATTTTAAATACTGTTATTATTAAGTGTATATTTAAATCATGATGAATTTATAAATAATGAATCGTGTCTATTCATTCTGTATCGATTGTGTTGCGCTAATATGTTATTTTTGTATTACCAAATTCGTATGCAAACAAAGAAAATGGAACGGTTTTTCGGCGCTGATACATTAACAGTTGGCATGTGGGTTGCTCCATTTTATTGAATTAATAATACTGTAACACGGAATACGAAAATTCCATTATAACATACACGTAAATTAGCGAATTACGACGAGATCTAAGCAGGTATAGTTTCTATTCGTTGCCAAATATCACATTGAAAATGTGTAATTTAATTTATAAACAATTTTTTAATGAAGATATTCTTAATTGTTTTGATTCCATTTTATTAATAATTATGTATTGAAATTTAACGTTATATATTTTGCCTTTGAGTGAATCTTTGTATTAAAATACGTTTAAAATAATGAAATAATTTTAATGCAATGAGCATGAATAGAGCCTTGTGGGTTGAATATGAATAAAGTATCAAGAAAAGTTTTAGATATTGATTGCTCTTGATTCATTAATTGGAGGTTTACGATAAAGATATTGATCAGTATAAGTAACAGATTTCAAATAAAGTTTCTGTATATAATCAAAAAATATCATCAATTGTTGAGTAAACAACAAATAATAAATAAAATAATGTAAAGCAGGGGTTCCCAAACGTTTTCAGTTTGCGGCGCCCTTAATATATCAGAATTATTTTTCGGCGCCCGAAGGCAGAAGAACGTTGGTTTATCTCAGGGCGAATTTTATATTAATATATCAGAATTTTGTAATACATACACGGCGCCCCGGGGCACCGCAGCCCACAGTTTGGGAAACAATGGTTAAAGCATTCCAAAGAATAAATAATCTGGATAACTTTGTATCGAATTGATATTTGATACACACGTGTTTTTCAAGTGATGTAGCAATAAAAATACTGGAGTATCATGTTTTGATTTTTTTAACCATAAAAGACTCATCTCCATGAATTTTGATTACCTATTATTTATAGTATTTGTGTATAAATATTGTTGAAATGAATTATTTAACACTTTCTGTATTTTATGTTTTTTTTTGCTTGAATTTACGAATAAGATGAAACTTCTCTTATTACTTAAATGAAAAGTTTATATGAAAAATGCAATAGAAATTAGATACAGCATATTTATATGTAAATAAACTTTTGGAAAATATGTAAAACAAGCAATAATACGGATAATAAATATATGAATTTATAACCAATATTTTGACACAGACATCTAAATTGTTGAAACGGCGACATTTTCTAATGATTTCAATTAAAATTTATTTTAAATGGTAATTACGGTGCACATAAATTAATCGAGCGACAATAAAAGTGGCAAATTAAAATATAATGGTCGGACGTGTGATTTGAATAATCCACCTACGCCGGTTCCTTTTTCCTCCTTATTTTCTAGCTCTTCTCGAAATATTTATAGTAATTTAATCGTCGCCGAGAGTTGTTTCGAAATTTATTGCCTTGCCTATAAAAGGACCATGTTAAAATGCCGTGAAATTTATTTCTTACAAGTGAAAAAACGCTATTTATTCGCGCTACCGAAATGTTCACGAATGCTCGAACAGACTCGAGGATGGATAATTTATTGGAGAACCAGTAACTGTTAATGTAATTATCGAATAATACGTTCCATTGCTATTAATCTGTATTTAATAACTAAATTGATGCCTTTTTATTGGTATAGGAAGATGATAATTATATTGTTCGGACGTGGGTCGTCTTGAATGATAATGATGATAAATAAAGTTGAACGAATGGAAACGTATTAAAAGAACGATATTAAAGCAGGCTCAAATTAGGCGTTCTAATTGTTATGATAATTAGATTTCCTGCACATCTCAAGATTTCTAATGGTTATTAGTACAGTATAAGTCTGTTCGTTAAGTTTTATGCGACTTTAATTAGTTTCATAGTGAATATAATAATAAAGAAAAAACTGAAACGTATTTATTAACATGAATGAATATTACCGTATAAAAATAAATTTGTAATAAATCATTCTTGAAACTAGTTGTTTATATTAACAATGATATTTTATACGATACAAAATAATAGTCTTCGAACAATAGGCATATTCTTATTGAACATTGTTTTTTTTACAATAAAATAATGTGATACATAAGGTGAACATAATAAAAAAATAATAATATAATTATTGTGGTAATATATAGTTATTATATATTTTTTTCTTTGAAGAATGAAGTTTTATGGACCAACATATTAGTTTTATATTTTAATTATGGATAATATCAAAATCATAAAAAATTTGTAAAAAAAAAACTATTTTCTTTACTTATAACTGCTTCATGATAGAATGTTTCACCAGTGGCGGCTAATAACAATTTATAATGGTGGAGTTGTAGTAATAGATGCTAAGAAACAAAACTACAAAATAATAATGTTTAGAAACAAATTTGTCAAGTATATACAGGACATGAGGACTCAAAATATCCATAAAAAGCAACATATTTATACTTATATATTACTCATATAAAACAATTAAATCAACTAAATTTATATATTAATATTGACACCCATACCAGAAGAATAAGTGATGTCAGGTCAAAAAAATATTCTGAATAGTATTATACTCGCATGATACAATTATACGAGGTACATCCTACATCCGTTAAATTTTTGACAAACATTAAGTATCAAATACCAAGATTTTTTTATGTCGTAATAATTTTATTCACAATATGTTCATCAATGTGAACATTGAGTAAATTTATTTGGATAGTTACCATTATGATGATTTTGAACATTAATTACTTAAATGTATATACTAAATCTAGTGGTTTGCAATGCTTCAGCCTGTTTGTGGTTTCAGTGTTGTCGAGTAGGCAAATAGCCAGAACATTATGTATGTGACTCTAGTCTATCTTGGTATCTACACTACTAAATGTTCATATACCAAGATAAACATCATTGATATTATGTATTATATCATATCATGACTTATTGAATTATTACCAAAGATAAGCATATGTTCTGAATAGTACATATTTTAATATTTCATTTTCTTAACCTCAAGATTTTGCACTTGTCTCATTTGGTGCCTTGGTGACTGTTAATATATTCTCTGGTGTACCTTGTATATTTGTATCATGGTATACTATTGTACGGCATTATAGAATATATTAAGACACTAGGTTATATAAGAAAAGAATCAGATATAATCAAAAATAAAAAAAAAACTACTTCAACTATATAAATTGTTACTACATAAACAAATCACTAAGCTAAGGCTAAGCAAAAAAAAAATTACTAAAGTCAAAATAATTTGCTTATGGGCCCCAACTATATTTAGTCCGCCACTGCCTGTGATTACAAAAAGAACTACAGAAGAGGAGCGTCATCAATATGAAATACACCAGAAATGTATATTCATGTATTTAATTTTATATATATATATAAAAAAAGTAACAAAATTAAATTTGTAAAGTTATCTTGCGTGATCTCATTTATGGTTGATTCCAAATTTCCGAGGATACTCCTCGAATATCCGGTTATTGGAGTATACGAAGCAGGTAATACGTGAAGTTTTCTATATATTACCAGTACACTTTGAGCTCTAAGAGTGTATATCCTCATTGAAAAATGTTCAACAACATGAATTCTATAGTATGTATCTAAATAATGTAATTAAATATTTATTTCTTATTGTCCATATATACTTTATAAAAACTATTAAATTTTAAAATTAGCAGAAAATCATATTTTTTTATCATTGGAATTATAAAGTAATTGTGTACTTTTGTTTATTTTATGTTTTTTGTATGACAATTGCAATTGTTTTAATTTATTAAAATTATAAGCATTTATATATACAATTAATTACTTTACTTTCCATAGTTTATTTAAAAATGAGATAATTTATTATATGTCATTATTAATTATGTATATTTATTATTATTTGCTTCATAGATAGACTTTAATTATTACCCAATCAAAGAACAATTATAGCGAAATACGCTTACTTCATAAGAAATAAAGATGTCTAACATTAATTTAAAGCCATTAAATATCATGCAATATTCTTTTTTTACGGTTAATTTACATAATGTTTTACAACAGATTGCACAAAATCGATAAGATGCGGCATAAGTGATTTTTTACGCGATCTTCAACAGACGAACGAATCCACTCTATTTGTTTTTTTAATGGGCGTTTTAAAATGCATTAAATCTAAATTAGTAATATTAGATGCATCGTTAAGATGTTGCATAATAATAATACCATGGAACTAATCTACTGAAGATCCGAATGCGCTGGAAAGATGTTTTATAATAATACATGTGCAGCAACGAACCTCGATTGATATCATTAATGAGAGTAATAAATTTGTAATTAATTTGATATAAAACATATTTTTTTATGGTGGTACTTATAAAAGGTATAAAAATAACATAATATATAATTTAAATATATTAATTTAATAGCATGAATCAATATTCTAAATATTTTGGTTAAGTTAAGTTATTGTCGAATTTATAATTTGGCGAACAAAATCATTTCAAATTCAGATTATGGAAACTGCGGATTTCTGGTACGAAATGCGTAGGTTCGAGTGGGAACGTATTTATTGTTGTAATTAAAAGTGTATTGACTGCAAAAATGGGAAATGCTTCAACGGTAATAGTAGGTCAACCACCTTCAAAGTTTGATCTATACATTTATATTAATGATTAATTAACCAAAAGTGACAAATATTTGCAGAATATTGTGAATTGCACGATTGTTTTAGATATAATAATAAGTTCTTAAAATTGAAAAAAAGTAGCAGTAAGTGAAAGCTTAACAATTCAAGTTGTTATGCAGATAATTATTTAATATTGTCAGTAATTGTTAGTTTCTTTTCTGCAATTATTGTAAATGTATTCTTTTTTAATTATAATTTTTCTAAGAAAAACTTCGTTCATAGTAATTCATTAACAACTTTCTCAACAATTTGTAATAAAACAATGACAAATTAATTTTAATTACACAATACCCATTCATATTTAATATAATAAGAGACTATATATGACGTTTATTAAATAATTATTCGTATTTCAATTTATATTTCATTTTTAATGTACACTATAAATACATCAATAATTTTGTACCTCACGGCACACTGTACGGTATTAAATCCAGCAACATACTATGCTCAAACATGTTTATCTATACTATATAAATGATTTACTCATAAATAAAATTATTATATTATTATGCCAAATATAATATTATTAACTATTTAGATTTTCTTCGTTCATTTATTTAGGATAAATACTTGTTTAGCCAAATCATGGAATATAATTTGGCTAAACAAGTAATATAATTAATTCAATGAATATAAAAGGATTTAGTTGAATGATTTTCTAGGTGATCTTTAATATGATCGAGCAATACACAGGCCAACGTTCACATATATTACTCTGCTTCAGTGTATAAAAGTTGTTCTGTGGGATCCTTAAATTTAATTTATAATAGGAAACAAGTTTAGTAATGTGATGACTTTGATTTAGGTTGTGTTGCTGTTGAGCATGGTTGTTTGGGCAGCGCCGTCAAGGAGTATGCCGAGTGCATACCCGGAGGGCCGTAGCAAGGGTCCCGCGGGTCGTTTGAGCTTGGCGGATTGGGAGAATTACTACGAGCCGGAGCCGGAGGGCCCAGGAAGTTATGCGTTCGGATACGACATCGAAGACCCAGAAACCGACAACGTGCAATTCCGACACGAGGAAAGGCATCCCAATGGGACGGTGCGAGGAAGCTACGGCTACGTTACGCCCGACGGCAACGTGAACATAGTTAATTACATCGCAGACGCTCTAGGTTACAGGTCAGTGAACAATCCGAGTCACAACAACTCGCAACAATGCAAACAGATGCACACACACTCTTTCTACATTTATGTTCTTCTTCCATTCCGATTGCAGAGCAACAGTTGAAACGAGATCGAGAGGTGACCTGAAGCCGATCAAAGTGAACGTCGAGCAAGAAATTGCAGATGCTCAGGTGAAAGGGGAGGACACGAGGAAGTATGTGCAACCTAATTACGTCGATCGCACAAATCTGAACCGAGCTACCTTCAATAACAAAGAGGAGAACTACGTGGTCAGCAACAATTTGGCGAGGGCTGCGGTTCCTGTACCAAATCAGTACTACCAATTCTACTACACGCCACTATACTAATCCACCGGCTGCCATACAGTGCCATATATTCATATTACTATTTATTAAGAAAAAATGTAATTTATTGTATTTATTTTTATCTAAAATATATATCTATAAGCCATAGCAACGGTCATCACGTTAATCTGAGTCGTAGCTATCCATGCCTCGTTCGTGAATAATAACGTCCAAAGAAACGTTCCTATTACCGCATGATCCCATGCCATCAACCTGCTTGTTGTTCAAGATCAAGCCTTTCCCCTCGGCGCACAATTTCTTATAATTCTCGTTCATGGTAAGCAGAGGTCCGTAATACTTCACCCGTATCGACTGATCCGATGTCGATACGGCTATTGTATAGCTGTAATTAGTAGCAATATTTGAAGTCACGTAAAATATGATGCGATCTATAGGAGAGAAGCCGTAATCGGGCTCCTCTTCCTCGTCGTCTTCGGTGTAATCGTTAGCCGTCACTTTGGCAGCCATCACGATAAAAAACGGCTTCGGAATGGTCATCGGCTGCGACATTTTGCTGCTGTACGATCTGAAACTACATAGCATTCGCAATACCGGAAATCCCAGTAACTTTAAGCAACTCAAGCGAAACTAAGTAATTAATCGATTTACCTTTCAGCTCGCATTTCGTGTTCCTCAGGTGTTGCCGGCAAAATCTCCAAATCCCTACACGACAAATGCCATCATTACTTTTGTTCGCATTTATAGAATACCGTAATTAATTTACAGGGGTCCGTCTGATTTGTCGTCGAGATTGATGAGAACCAAGCACAGGGCTCTGACGTTGCTGTATAAATCCCTGAAATTGAATTCCAGCCCGTTCCGCACCTCCAGTTCCGTGATTATCGAAGCTACGCGTTTGTGGTCGTGCTCGAAATGCGAGTCCAGAGAAGAAACCGCTATTGTTTTATTGCAGTCGTGATGTGGGCATTGGATGGGCCTACGAATTTATAGGTTATGGTGAACTCTTGCAATTATTTGTATAATACTTTTTAGAGCCTAAATTAAAGATACTTGGCTTGTAGATCGTGGCCAAGCTTAACAAGGATTTGTTCACGTAGTTGCTGTGCTTCATGTAAATACTAGGATTTGGGAACATTAACTTTGATCGCTCGATTGGTTCTCCTCCGCTGTCTTCCACTTCTCTATTTCTCATCATCATAGCGTTGCAACTGCCGTGCGGACATTTCTTCTCTTTCCCTGCGAACATTATTATTCCTAGTTGAACTTGAATTATTGTTGAGGCTGTTGAGACCTTTATAGTAAACGCGTTTGTAGCATTTTCTGCACAGGTAATGGCCGTGGTAGCAAGCGTACATATATTGCAATTGGAAAATGCGATTACAGATGTTGCAATTGTACATTGAATCGATATCTTCTGTTGCTGCTGCTGCCATGTTTACTTTTTTTATTATATATGTACGAACAGATAACAATTTTGACAATTATTCACTCAAAACAAGACAAATAAAATGTATATGACAGGTTCATATTTGTTTAATAGTGAACGTCAATCGATAAAAAATAACCAATAAACCATTTATAAAATAAATATTACTAGTAATTTTTATAATAAATTGTTATACAATTTAAATTATTAGAAAATTACCATCTCGTATAATATTTAATTTGTATTGAAATTAAGAAATATGAATAATTTGAAGATTTTATCGTTTTTCAAAATATAATCTATTAAATTAAATTGAGATTGAATTTTCAAACTTTCTTAAAAAGAAACAAGAAATATATATAAAATTGATCTAAAAAATTCATAATAATTTATATTTTACTATATATGAGTTTGTTGTATTCTGAACGTCTAATATAAGTTTAATTTACATCTAGAAGATAAAAATAATTGTAAATATATTAGGAAACCACGATCTTTAAGTATATTTCAGTAATTAAGTGAATTCTACATTGAAATCATTTTTCGTTAGAAAACTATGGTTTATTTGTTCAAAGTTGGAGTAATAATAATTTATTTTTTTCAGAATCTTATTGCTTTGAATAACTTGCATCAACGTTGCTTTGTTAAACTGTCACTAAATTTGATTCGTATTTATCAGTATAAAATATAACTAAGATTGTGTTCCTTACATATGAAATTTTCTGTAAAAATTTATGAAAGAAATATCTCTTAGGAAATAACATATCTCTAGAAATATCATATACAGTAAGAACTCATATGTGTTATGCAGATAAAAACTGTAAGTGTAAAATCATTTAAATTCTTCTTAATTTAGCTTAATTGTAGCTACTTATTACCGTATACAAGTGAAGTATAATTAAAAGTAATATTCTGCTAAAATTTACATACACATTATGTTTAATGTACGTGAAATTTGCATCTTTCGTGCTTCTTTTTCACTCGAGTTTATTTCCACTAGGAGATAAACACACTGTAGGGAAATGAATTATTAATCACATACAGATACAGATCAGAACAACGATTGTTTTCATTCTAAAAGAGGAAGAAAACCCGCAGCCTCGATTGTTACGAACACCGTTACGAATGTTTTACTCACTTGTTCATAATTCCTAAAACGTTTTTCCCGGACATTCAAGTTTCCTTCATTCACAAAAAGAATATTGAATAGAGTACAGAAATAATTTGCATAGTTCAATTTTGATCAATTCAAATTTCAATACAAATTATATTTTATTGAACAAAATTGATTGTTTCGTTCCCATTTATATATTCAATTATTTTTCTTTGTTTTTTTTTGTCAATAGTTCCTTGATTAGTATGGTTTTAAATAGTCCGGAAATCGATTACCCGGACTAAACTTAAAAAATGATACTTCGAAAATAACGATGAAGAAATATCGATAATTTAAAATCGAAACAAATTTCTAAACGTTGAAATTTCACTTTCCACAAACATTATGGTCATTATGCATTTTTTTATGTATAAAGAAGCAGATGTGCAACCATATGTTCATCGTTAATTACACTACAGAAAGTCAATGTTAAAGGGGATTCACTGCTTTGCAAATTTGCACATTGAATGTATGTAATACGTTGAGACCATCTTTTGGCATTCGGAACGCGTGTGCTTTCATATTTCATTTTTTTTTACTCAGAATGAAATGTATGTGTATGGTTTATGAGAAGATAGAAAAGGTCGATGGACAACAAAATAATAATAAAAAAAATACGCGAGGTAACTGAAATTGAAAGTGCAATTTAAAATTGGACACACATTTCCTGACTTGGATTCAGTCCAAAATCACTTTCGCCAAATTGAAAAGAGAAAAACCCATTCCTAATAAGCTTATGTGAGATCTGATTTAACTAAATTTCTTTTTGTACGGTTTGCTCAATCGATTTCAATGACTCATTTAATAATATAAGTATATAATATCGATTCATTATTTCTTATTTTCTTATTAATGAGCCGCTTATCTACTTTCTTGTCTAATAACATCGAATCTTTACTCCTTTATAATTAAAATATCAGGAAGTAAAATAATGCATATGTGGATGATTTTAATAATTTAAAATGAGTTGTATTTAATGTATGAATGATTTCGTTTTTCTATCTTCAAAAAATCTATCAAATGATAACACTGATAACTATTATTTATTTAACATATTTATAGGTCAAAATTATATCCAAGTTTTCGCCAGTTTTTTTTTAACAAAAAAAGTTCTCAAAGTAAATTTGAATGTCTCCAAAAAACTTTTTCATTTACTGAATTTGGCGAAAATACAAATAAATGACAATTGTTCTAAATAATCTACTTTGTAAAAATGGTCATCAGAAACCTTCAACGGTCTAAGTTTATTGACGGCATCTTCTCCATACACAGTACATATTTTGCCCCCCCGCTGAGAGCATATCTTTCTGTTTAATTGCTATTGAAATTAAAGAAATAATAATTTCCAAGGGGCACTGAGTAATATTTTTTCTGAAAAGAGGGCTGTAGCCCAAATAAGTTTGGGACCACTGGTTTAGATTGATCTTCTCATTCTGATAATAGAAAAAGCATTTCATACTGACAAAGTCGTCAAATAAAAACTACTGACTATACTGTAACAATCAGCAATATAAAATACGCAAGAAAATATAATCTCTTAGTAAAAAATACCTGTAGTGAGTGAAGTTGTTTCAAATACTTCCTGTTAACGCATTTACCAAGTTCATTGAAATTTTAATACTATTTCATGTTAGTTCCAAATAATAGAATGATTTATATAATCTTTGATATTCTAATATCATAATTTTAATGAAATATATTGATTATATAAAATAATTTCGTATTACCTATTCATTTATATAATTTGATGTAGAATAGAAATATTACAATAAAATAACAAAACGCATTGTATTTAATAATCGAAATAATTTTAATGCTAACCATATAATAATTTCCATTGCTATAAATCATAAACCATTAGATTCATGTGCTATATTATTCAAATGAAACGGCTTAACTTTGAACTAAAAAAACTTTCTTTAAGTGGAAATTTGCGTGAATTTGCCATAAACAGCGATGTCGGAAGTATATGTAGCGTATATGTTCGTTCGACTAATAAATTTAGTCCATTTGATGGATGGCGTTGAATACGAAATGGAGTGGACGCCCTACAGGATTGCTGATCCTAGATCAAGTGCCGTTTGGCACAGATGTATATGGTTGAAAATTGTGGTAGAAACATTTCTCTAATCCGCATCCACACCACCTGACCACTTTTCGTTGCAATACTTTCATCGCCCTCTCCGTCCACTGCATCCGGCTTACATAAAGCCGTCTCATCGGGATGGGAACTAAGAAAGCATATATAAAGCAATCGCGGAAATTTCTCCTCATTCAGTTATTGTTGCTGTTCTACCAGTTTATACCAGAACAGGAGAGAAAACATAATAAAGTAAAAAATAAAATAAATAAAACGACACAAATAGGAAGGAAGATTGGCATTACCAAATCGATCCAGTGTTTCCGATAATCAATTCCAAATAGAAATCTGTACGAACATGGCTTTCTTTAAGGTAATGATAATTAGCTCTAGTACTTACATAATAATAGTTCTTTTGCTCATTTTATCTTTTTTTAACTAGTTTATTTGTGCATATTAATAATAGTACATAATTGAATTATTTGTTACAATTGGAGATATTTTTTTGAGGCATTAATTGAGCATTAATTATATTACATATAAATTGAAGACATTGTTGTTTATCATGTTTATATTAAAAATATATATTTTTTAAGAAATCAAGGAATATATTCTAATTATATTAGTCTTGTAAGAATATTGCAAGAACAATAATTGAGCAACAATCAAAACACGTTTAATAGATATTTAGATTATATACAGAGATATGAAATAGACCTAAATACCTATTGGTACTTTAAAGTAATTTCTATATTGTAGTGAGTATAACCCTAAATTCAAATAATATTTGTCACTTGAAAAATTGTATGCAAATTAAATTTGTAAAATAATATTGCTTGTGTTTTTGTAATCTGAAATTAGAATATCACTATAATTGACCTATTATCCGATTTAAGTTTAAAATAGTCTGAGGGTAAAGTACATCTTTTTTTTTATTGAAAGTATTGCTGAAATTTAATAAAAATTTATAGGCAACCTAGTTTTAATGTGTTTAAAGGAAAATATATTTTTTTTTAGTTTAAACATGTTCAGGTAACAAAGTTTTAAAATTATTTTTGTTTTCCAGGAAAAACAAGTCATCTTATCATTGTTATATCCAAAACTATTTGTTGAAGTTTTATTCTTATAAAGTACTTTTAAGATAAATTTAGTAATTGATATGAGCGGTTCAGTTTCAACTACTCCAAGTGGAGTAAAAATAAAATTCTTGAGGATTATAAATATTATAAATTTATTTAGACAGTATCGAAAAAGGCTCAAACTTAATATTCTTGTATTTTTAAGTAGTCTGCGAGATTTTAAATATTGAGTTTTGTAGTCCGTTAGGTCAAAAAGGTTGGCGACCTCTGCTTTAGACATTGTGTCTAGTGCATATGAGAAATGTTGACCCTCAAATTGCAAAATTAAATAGTGACTGGAAGATTTAGCATTGATAAATATTAATAAACTACTTTTATTTATTTAAACATATATTTTGGCCACAAGTTTAGCCAAAGTATCTCCCTTTATATGATTAAAAAAAATTGCCTTATATTTATTAATTTAAATGTTAATAGACTATATTTAAGAGCTTAAAAAATGTCCACACAGGAAATTCAATTGAAAAATAGCAAGGTTAATAACAAGATTAATAATCTAATAAATGTAAATATTGCTGCTAATTAGTTTTCTTTTGCAATTTTTACTTTCCTCTTGTTCAGTATATATTAATAAAAAATAGGTACTTTCTTATATGTATATATTGATATATACTTTCTAACTTACTCTTCATATGTTTTTTTATATTTTACTTAATTGTTGATAAATAATAACCAATGTAGTTTTGGATATGTCATTTAATTGAATATAAAGCGTAATAAATTGTTCAACGTTACCATTGAAATGGACAAATAATTATGAATAATTTTCTATAAAACACAAGCTAATATATATACGTATAGTACGAGCTCTATTCGGCGCTTAGAATTGCACTAATAAATAATTAGCTTTGAACGAAAAAGTGTTCAACATTAGAATATAGTAAATATGTAAGTAAATTGCGCTTATTACGGCTTCTATCTCCGAAAAAAATAACTTTTACAAAAAGCTATTTGTAACTTATATATTGTTATGAATTAAAATATAACGTTTGTAGTACTTTATACATAGATATTAAATGAAATATGATGTGTCCAGTATCACCTTGATATCTGATAGGTATGGATGCTATAGATTGTATCAGCTGTGTTATTTTGCATTCACGGAAGCAATCTCTGCCAGTTTTAATATCACTTTCATCTTCGCTTTCATTCGAGAGAATTCACGGTATACACATCGTCGATTAAAGCCGCTTTCGTTTCATTAACATAATCATAAACAATGAGTCATAAACGCAGATAAATATAGATTACGAAAGATAAAAGCAAGTTTATAATTATTTAATAATTACTACTCAGTATAACTATAAAAACTTTGAATTACATATACATAATAAGAAACGTTTTATTTCGAATTTCATTTAAATATAGACTTACCTTTAGATTTTCATTATTTATAACTGAACTAGTAATAATAATTAAGATTTTTTTCTAACAGACACATAGATACAAAAGTAATACAAAAATTCCTAGCGTAGTGCGGCTTCGATCAATGAAGATGTATTATAGTACGATTTGACAATTGTTAAACAATCGCAATTTGAAATGAAGTGTGAAATAAATTCTAAAAAATAGTACACAAATATGTTTTTATCGGCTTTTCCCTGTATACTTTCAAGTCTCTTTTAATGCTGTATATTTTTATGCCGTTTTAAAATTTTCGATTAGTCTGGTTTCAAACAGTGCTAGATATTGGTGGAAACCTGTTTTCAAGTTGGATAAAACCAGCTTTCGGATCATATACATTTCTTCTTCTTAAAAAACGGCTTTTCTAAACAGAGTTTTAAAAAACCGACAAACTCTAGTTAGGATATTATTTTTAAGTCGAAATACAACATTACAAAATAACAGAATTTACTTGTAACTATATGTTTATTAAGTAATATTACTATTGTTAACTGCCAGTAATCAACATTTTAGTATAATAAATTCAATTAATATTTAATTAATGTAATAAATTATCTATTGGTGAAGAAAGCCTAAGAAATATATGATATTTATATAAAACTTGTTATATCTCGTAATGTTCAATGAACTCGTATTATATTACATTTTTTTATAAGTTTTAGCAAAAAGTTCTTTGCAAATATTTTATATATTAATATTTATTACAGTTTGCGCTCGTGAGTTTGGTCATTGTCAATGCTGCATTCGCATCGCCTTTGGTTCAATATCCACAGCACGAAGAGCAACAGGAAGTTGCTTATGAGGAAAACGATGCGGGACAGCAAGAAACTGAAGCTGAAAGCAAAGGAATAGAATATGATCATCACGTAGATTATTATGTAAGTACATTTGTTTAATAAAAATGTTAATAAAAAAATATCAAGTAACAATATTTTTTTTTTGTGTATGTTATGAAAAGAATTTACTTTCATTAATAGAATTTGTATTTCTTTTTAACTAGAGCAAAAGTTATATTTATCTAAAAATTTCAGTTTATTCGATGTTAATTATTTCTTTCCTCAAACTTTTAAAATTTATAATTATCACATATTGAAATACTTTTTATGTTGGCTCATCATAAATTATGAAATAAATAAGGCAATAACAATATACAATACAATCTAATAAAGTAATAATAATGAATATAAGTATGATTATAAATCGTATACAGCAATATTATAGTACTTTTTAGAAATTTCAAAATAAACTAAATTCTCAAGAACTAGTACACAAAATATTTTTGTATACATAAATGATCGTTTTTCATCTTCTTTTGTATAGAGAAGTCTCTGTGTTTATTTCATTTAAATACAGACTTACCTTTAGATTTTCATTATTTACAACTGTACTACTAATAATAATTAATATTGTTTGTTTTACAAAAGTAATACAGTAATACTTCGCATAGTGCGACTTTGATCAATGCGGATTAACTTGAAAATTTCAAAATAAACGCAATTGTAATTGAGCAAAATAGATAAAAAATCGAAGAAAATAGTACACAAATATATTTTTATGCATAAACTATCGGCTTTTTCCTGTATAAATTAAAAGTTTCTTTTTGTGCTGTTTATTTTTATGCCGTTTTAAGGTCCTCAAACAGTTCGGCAGTCCGATTACCCGTCAGGAAATAAATACGTAATTTTAAAAAGTGTGCCGGGATTGAATTTGGATAGAAGATCTTACCAAAAGACTCTCGTCTAGTAGAAGATACATACATATTCCAAGAAAAATGTAAAATCTTTCAAATGAATAATTCAAAAAACAACATAATTTGATGAATTACGAAAGATACGCAATGTATAAGAGGTATTTCATTTGGACAAAATTAGGATTCTAGTAAAACGGACATTGTGTATTAATGCATTAAATATCAAGATGATGGTTATACAATTTAAAAGGAAACTAATTCGCAAATAGATCGTACTATTCATATTTAATAATTCTATAAGTTCAAGTAGGCAACCAACATTTCTAAAGTATTTTAAATTCCATTGTTTGTTATTCTTCTATAAGCATGACTAAATAATTTATATTTGATTAAATATATTTTTTTTGTATAATACTTTTTATAAAAACATTTTAATATTTTAGGCACCACCAAAATACGTATATAAATATGGAGTGAACGATTACCACACCGGCGATATCAAATCGCAGCAGGAATCCAGAGATGGTGATGTCGTCAAGGGCAGTTACTCCGTGGTTGAACCAGATGGTACCATCCGCACCGTCGACTACACAGCTGACAAACACAGCGGTTTCAATGCCGTCGTCCACAAATCGGCACCAATCAAACGCCAGGAAGAATCTCAACAGCAGCAACAACATTACGAATACCAATAATCCATACCAAAATAACTAACAACATTTAATTTAATTCATATGTCACAATTACGGATTGTTATACACAAAACACTACTACTTATAGTATTTACAACTGTAATCGTTAAAGTATTTAGTAAGATTGCCGCAATTTTAATTTATAATAATTTATACATTCTTACCTAGCTTTGTATTTATTATAAATGCCTAAGCGATGCTTTATTCGTTATCGATTGAATAATTAGTGGTAATAGTTTATCATTAGCACAATCATGTTTCATTTGTATCTGTTGCTTAATTCATATAAGATGAAGTACTTTTAGTTTATTAATGAAAGCGTATAATCTATAAGAGAATAATTACTTATTATAGTTGAAGAAATTTGTTATGTTTTTTATTTTAATCTATTTAGTATTCAAAATTTGTTATTGTTTTCTACACTAGTCTTTATTTACCTAACAAGAATATATAATAAATAAATTATATACAATTTGCAATTTGAATTATTTTACTTTTGCTTAATTAAATAAATAATAATATTTATTATTTCCGTATTAAAAAAATATATATTTTTATAATGGATTATACCAAATTATATGAATATGGATTACGTAATTCTTAAATTTATGATTACTCAATTGAACATACTAATTCGGTATTTTTGATATAATTTGATTAGTTGTTTTATATAATTGTATATATATTAATACATTAAAACAATTATTGGATTTGGAACATATATTAAGTCAATATGTATATCTAACTAATAAATTGAATTAGGATGAAATTTACCTTCTGTCTATTAATTAATAAATGTATTTATTTTTACAAAAAACATATAAATCTGTAATATAAACAAAGTGTTTGTAAAAGTTTGCCTGTTCTTTGAGAGTTTAAATTCCAATATTTTAAGTATAAAACGATAATATCATCAAACATGTTTTTTGTTTCTAGATTGTTTGATATAGAAATGTTTCATTATTGGATCTTGAATATTTTAATGCTTTGAAAAAGTAATCCAAGCAATAATTTTAAAATCAAATAAAAAAAAATATATAATTGATTTTCTTCAAATTATATTCTATTTTAGCTATGGATATAAAAAATCTCAACTAACAGTGTTAGTTAGAATTAACCCCTGCTCATCATTTGTATATGCATGAAAATTTGAAGTTTTTTAACAATATATTTCGTTTTTATTTACCACATATTTATTCTCGGGGAATATAATATTAAGAAATTAGAAAAGTGTGTTGAAATTGTTGGATAGGTGATTAACAAGAGATTAAGTAGAATACATTTCTACATTTAATATAAGAGTAAACATTAGATTTTCAAAGTAATACAGTGGAAGATCAGTTAACGAATATAATCCGTGAAACGACAATCTAATATGTTCGTTAACCGATCGGTGGGAACTCATTATCCGAACATGGGTTTGTCCAAACACACAAATCACTATTTACTATTTTATTAATGATTTACATTATATACAAATGTTGTTATTTCAACTGTGTTTTAAATATACTTTTAATATATTTATCCAAAATAATTTATAAATAACATTATTTTTATAATTAAAAGATTATTGAAATCATGGATGATTTTTGTTATGTACTACACATTTACTACATTTTAATGTCAAGGATATTTGTGAGATTATATGGGTTTTTACCATATGCACTATTATATATTTTTACAAAAACACGTTTTTCTAATGTTTATTATTATTTTAAATTGTTGTCAATTAATAAACAAAGTTTGTATGTCAAATAAGTAATAATCGTAACTCTTGCATAAATATAAATATTGATATTATTTACTAATATTTAGATGCAACTTCTATCAGTGCGAATTAAATATACTACTTTAGAAAACTTAAAGACAAACTAAATTTTAATTGAAAAAATAAAAATAAGCTCTAAAAAAATAGTACACAAAATTATTCCTGAATTATTAAAATCACCCGCATTATGCAAGCTATTACTTTGTTCATCGGTTAACAAACACATTCGCAAAAGATTTCTATGTTTGGATAAATTCATGTTCGGATAATGAATTGATCGACTCGGTTAATGAGAAATGTTTTCTACTATTATAGTTTCAATTACTATATACGTTTTATTGAAAAATATTTAGTGTTTACATAATTGGAATATTCTGTATTAATACAATAATCACGTAGTACTAAAATATATCGATTTTCCCTATAGTTAGTTCTAATGTCAATTGTGCATTGGAAAGGTCACCGTTGCCCAGTAACGAGATCAGAATGAATCGCTGCGCAGTGCGGTTAAGCAAAACCGCAACATTCAAATGCAATGCAAAAAGGCAGAAAAAAATAAGGTAGTTGAGAAGAAGATGCAACATTGCAAAAAAAAATAAGAATAAGTAGCAGAAGATGAGAGAAAACGAGCAGCAGAAAAACTCGCATTCCAATTAGAAGGAAAATAAAGTTCATCCGCTTCATTTGCATTGACAATCTTCTTTTGCATCTGCAGAAATAACGCAGTTAATAACGTTATTAAACGCACTGCTTACGTCAACGTCGATAGTCGTGTGTTCACAATATACATTATTAGTTTTATACTGCTTAATTAAATGATACTGGAATTAATTGCATTTGCTGTTGATATTTGTTTTTAATCTTTCACTTTATTCATAAAATTAATATATTTTTTGTCCAGAGTAATTCAATTATTTCATTTATCATATAATATTTATATTTCAAATTATTTTATTTCTGAGTACAGATTTATAATCATTATTATTAATATCACATTTTATTAAATATAATAAGAGTAAAGATAAAGATAATTCATAGCTGTAGTAATTAATATTCATATTATTTAATCTCTGCAATTTACTGAAATTACATCTAAAACTTTCCAAAAGCTGCAAAAAATATCATCTCCAAATAAAATTTTAAAATCTTTTATAAATATTGTCAAAACCAATGCGGAAATCTTTATATAAATATTCTGAGTGTGACTAAAGTATACCTCGATTAGCGTTACCTTTCATAACACTGTTATAACAAAGTTTGTGATTTCAAGTATTGTTCAAAATAATGTTCAATATCGATAGGTTTAGAAAATGTGAATGAAAATGATATTCATTTAGTAAATGCAGAAGATGATAGGTTTTCAGTAGAAGATTTAGAAACCCTTGTTAGGATAAGAGCTTAGTTTTCTAATTTCTAATTAAATGTTATTATTAAGCCATAAGTGTTAAAAGAAATAACTCCCTATACGTTAATTTTTTTCATTATTAAGCCCAGAATTAGAGCATGTTATCTGTTTTTTTTTTATGATTGTAGATAGATTGCTTTGTAAAAAAATATATGCAAATACTTAAAGGATAATTGAAATTAAATGGATTAATACAAAATATATTTTTGCTTATATTTTTGTATAATAATAAAAATAAATTTTAATTTAAATTGTGCATAAAAGATTGTCTCCTATACTATCATTCTGTTATGATCTTCTGCTGTAGTCTTCTGACTGTTCTCATGGTTTCTATTACTTTTTAAAGTTGTATTAAAATCGCTAACGGCAATAAATAAAAAAATAATACAATTGTTTCTTTAAGTTTAATTGCCCTGAGCTCGGAATGACCTTAGCTAAATTGCATGAATCCGCAATTCTCAATAATGTGTTTTTTTATATTGGCATTGCAGTATTCCAATTGCATTTTTAAACACTTTCGTTAGTTCTTCCGTAATGAGAGGAATTCTGATGCGGAGGAGTCCTTGATATCTATACAATTTCCATGAATCACGGGCATTACGCAACTCCCGCAGCAAATCCTAGATTGTATGTATTTCGTGCTTTTTATAGAAGCAACGAAAACCAATAACGAAAATAAGAGATGCAAGTTGGCGTGTATTGTGCAGAAAGATATGTTTCAGTCACGTTGTTGGAGCGGTACGAAGGTGAGAGGTTACCGAGCTGGTTGGAAAATTGCGCCGTATCGAAGCTCTTAATCTTCCGATAAATTCGATTCCGAAATGGTATCAGTTTCATAAGCATTTTCTGTGCGAAAGACCCACACCTTCAGAATCTGAACAACTTGAGATAGAGAGCAAGAGGGGACGTTAGTTACGATCGGAATCAAGTTATTTTATTTTAATTTTATTTGTATCATGAGTTAAGTGTATTTGCAGATGTTGTGGGTATAATAAAGAAGTTGGTTAATGTGGGTATATTTATTTATTGTCATTGTAAATTGTCTGGTTTAGGAGTCACGATTGCGCCCTATATTTCGATCGGCTTTTATTTATAATAATGAGCGGGGGAGGCATAGGATGCGATGCTAGGTAAAAATGAGGTTGCCTTTAAAGTGGGAGCGGTTTGAAATTTATTCATTTATCCATAATAAATAGACAATGCACCCGGTTTGGCAACGAGAATTAGGAATTATTTTGCGTCCTAGTTGGTTGTATTAAGTACAGAGTGCTTTCGCCACACGACATTCCTTTATGTTTGACTCATTAAATCTGCTCGACGAGGATAAATCTCGATCAAATCTCTAATGCTATTTTACACAATTAAGTAATTTATCTCGATCCAATAATTTGCATTCCGACGCTATTTCGAACTGAATTTCGTTTCTCTGCAGTTTAAATTTAATGAAATTGCAATTACATTAAATTAGTTATAATTGCATGATTGTATAACCATAATTTTATTGACTAATTGCACAATATACAAGAATTTATGGTAGTTGGACTAGATGTATTAACAAAACTCACCGACTAAATATCATTTATAGACAAATTAAAATATATTATATTATAAATAAGATTATTTTTCTATTGAATAGTTTATTTTCAACATTATCTGCAACAATTTTTATTATAATATTATTTAAGGAAGAAATACTTATAATCTCATCAAATTAAAGTATTTAATTACTTTGTTAAGTTTTCAGAGATTAAAAATACCAATGCCATGAAAATTGGCCTGAAGTTTTATTTTTTTAGGGTTCTTGAAATTGCGGACTTCTTTTTATACCGAAACTTCGTTATCACAGGTAACAAAAACAACAGTTATTATGTTACCTCTGATAACGAACTTTCGATATAAAAAAATCCCCAACATTATAATATAATACTTTTGATCATATATTTTCAGGCACATTTATATTTTGTAAATAATTAAGTATAATTTACAATTAACCAATGATAGAACTCATTCATACATAAATATACTAATTATTTTTTAATAAACTTAATATTAACTATTGACAATAAATATCAGCTAGTAAAAATCTGCTTTGAATAGTCGATAATTTTACCAATATTTGAATACAGTATTTAAAATACAATAATTAATAATCTTCAAAACAACCAAAGACTAAAATTGGAAACACATGTATATCTCAGTTATATATTTAAATCTTAAACTTATGATCTAGAATAATAAACAAACTGTGACTTCTCATATTATTGCACCTTATTTTGATGCTAGTAAAGAAGTGTATGAAATTCATAACATTCTGCTCATAAATATTTGGTGAGGCCCTTTGATCTAACGTCTAACGAAACCAACGTATACATTTTAAATCTGCACATCAAACATACAGGATAGATCAAACATTGGGGATAAAAACCTTTTACAATTTATATATTATCAAATTTTCTGTTTATCTTATGTTGTCAAATGTAACGTATTTGAAATATAAAACTTAAGTCATTAATACAAAAGTAATTTTTGCTGCTTGTATGAATGGCATCCTTACTAGAAAATACTAAAAGTGTTTTTTTTTAATGTAAGAAATGTTTAAATGCATGATACTAATCTTTTTCCCTAATAATTTACATCACTATATTTTAATTTTATATTCGAACTTCATTCATTCATTCATTCAATTTAATGACTCAAAATTTTCATGTGTATAGGTAAACTTAAATTATGATGATGTTTTCATTATGATATTTACATTTTTTTGTTGTTTGGAAAACAATTTAATTGATAATCTTATGTGCACCTTAGATGCTCTTACGACAATAAGACACTAGTTCAAATTCAGAGAAATAATACTAAGTATTCGAATAATAGTTTACGATAATGTTGAGTATTTAATTATTCAACAACAAAATGTGTAAAAGTGTTTTATTTTTTGACTGAAGATTAACAAAAATCTTTATCAAGTCGTGTTATTAATAAAAAGTACGCAAAAATTTGCACTAAATATTGAAGCTAGAACTTTCTTGAATTCGAAAAGTGGCAGTTTGTTGAATTATGTACTCCTCTTACTTTTCAGTATTGATATATTAACTCCTGATAATGTAAAATAATGTATATTATTTACTAAGGTTTATACAAAATCTCAACTTTTCATGAAATCCGGTTTTAAACGCTTTTCGAATTAAAAAAAAAACACAGAAAAAGGATTTTTACAACTGATTTTTTATAGCTCACATGGATCTATTGCACATACCAAATTTACAGAAATATAAAAATAATTATCCAAATTATTCGTTCTTCTCTCTGTACCTTCAAAATTTACATCTTTAGGTTCTTGAAGATATTTATCAATTGATTTTTCTAAACGTCTGTGGATTTTGTAAATTAACTAAAAACTTTACTACAACTAATTTCAGTTTTCATGTTTTCAATTCACGTAACATAGACGATTTTGTGTAAACATTTTTATCAAATAATTAAAATAATTAATTAATTTTTATATTTTAAGTCTAGGCTCATAACTCGCTTTTCTAAAAACCGGTTTTCAAAAACCGAACAACCCTATTATTTACTATGCATAATGTATATTATTAATCGTATTTAATTAATCATATAAAGACTAAATGCGGAAAATATTTTAAAATTAAATCATATGTTGTTAAGTGTGAAATATTTCATGAAAACTATTTATTAAAACTTCCGACATTTCTGATTTATCAAAAATATTTGAAAAATATTATAATAATATATTGAACCAGGTATAGTTATACCTCGATTAATGAATATTACGCATTCTACGATATTACTTCGTTAAGAGAACCATCAGTTTCAGAGAAAAATATAATAACAAGTATCATCATCAATTCATTCAATTTCTAGCATCCTCTTCATCAACATTTTGAAAACGTATTGATTGAGGTATTTGTATAACTTTATTTTATTTTTTTTGATGTTATGTTCTTCTTCTGGTACCATTTCTAACCATATTGTATTGGATGATTATCGGGTGCTGTCTTTAAATTGGAATTTAATATTTTTAATTCCACATAAGGATTGTAAATTAATGTTACATTGGAACTAAGAAAACACTATAGACTTATGACATATATTTAATTTAAGTTAGATTAAGTTTGATTAATAAACTAATTATAATTTTTGCTTATTAAATATCTACACATAATAAATTCAATGTTGCAATTAACACATTTCTAATGTTTAATTAATTGTTTCATAGATGCAACGTTATAGACTGAGATAATTCTTAACGACATAATAATGATGATCATATTAATCTTGTTATGACCAAAATATTAAATAGCATGGAACTTCAGCAGCATGGAACACTTGTACTTTTTTTTCCTGAATGCAAGAAGAACCAAATTACTTTATTAAATTGCAACATCAGCGGTAATTTAGTGGAACGTCAACATTATAAGGATTCTTGATGCAATATTCGAGTCTGAATTAGTGTTTGCTGTGCATATTACAGAAACATCCGTTGCCGTAGATTCAGAATTACATGGCATTTAGAAGTGTTATTACATTGGAAATACTTTTATGTAATTGGAAATGTATCAAACTTTTCTAACCTTACACGGAATCCAGGTTACTCTTATATAATCATTAAACTTATCCATCCGTATGGGAATCTGATTTATTGAAATAAAATACAAAATAAATATGAATATTGAATTATATAATACTAAAAAAAGGGCAGAATTAGATCAATATCCTTTTGTTCCTTTTACACAATTAATGTTACCTAAATAAGAAGCATTAAAAAATAGATTAAAAAACATTCACAATTTTATATTTTATTGTTGAAAAACCTAATACATACAAAATTAACCACACGAAAATAAAATTGAGTCTACTAATATACATAATGTAACATAATTTACTTTTTAAATTTTCAAACTAGATTGTAGTGAAACCGCACCAATCGAAGCCGCACTATGTTGTAAATAAATTGTAAGTATTGATTTGTATTTAGTTTTGTATAATTTTGACTATAAAAGTTATTATTATAACATGTATTTATATAAATTTTACATCTTATGTTATTCAACATAAATAATTACACACTTAAAAAAATAATAATTTCTTAATAAATTATTTAAAAAATCTTTTTTAGTAATGAACTTTGCAACATATTAAGATATGTATTAATTATCTGGAATTTTAAAGTGCAAAGTACGTACATTCATGAAAATTATGTTTTTAATCACATTAATTTTTATGATCTTTTGAAAATGAATCATGTAACTCAACCTAGTAATTTTCTCCACAAATTGGTCTATTTTTAGAACTATAGAAATACTGGTTACAAAGTGCTCTACATTTAAGTAAGCATGTGCATGCCGGTAATTAGATTATCATGTTTTAGCAGTAATTGTGCATTCGAATTATTCACTGAAATAAATCAAAAACAATTTCACAACGGACCGCAGCGCCTGAAATAGAAAAAAAATCAGGACTTTGCTCGAAGCGTATTGTCATTTTGGTCGCTTTTTGTTACATAAATGTGTATGTGTTGCTATTATTTGGTCCAGTAAGTAACAGACACAAGCGGGAAGCATTAAAAAGAACCGAAAACCGTACTCGGCACATGCGTAAAACAACAATTACATAACAATCGCATAAATATTTCAATGTTAAATTCGGGCTAGAAAGTAAAATTCTGCACGTAATTTCCTTTTCGTTCCCTTTCCTAAATCTATTTATTACTATTTAAAACGTTCTTGACCATCAAATCTCCTCGTCATGCTAACAATTACATTTTCATTATTAAATACAAACTAATTACTGTTGCTTCATTTTTCTCTCTCGTTTTCTTTATTTACTATTAGAGATACGTAAATGTGTCATGATGGTATTGATCAATATTTCGTCCGGTGCATTGCAAAACGGACTTTGTTTGTCCGGTAATGAATGCACCAGGAAATTTGATGAACTTAGGATGCCTTTCATTGATTTTGGCCTTCATATATAGGCGTGCACAGTCTTCGGTCGGTCACGAAGCTCCGGAACATTAGTTTCCATTCCACTCTTTAATTGTTTTGCTAGAATCTCAGAAGCAAAAAAATGTGTAATTCATGAAAGTATTGAAGTAATTATTCTCAAATTTACGGCAAATCTAATTGGTTAGCCTCGGTTAAAGGGCAAATTTTCGCTATGAGTTCTCTGCTGCTCGTTAAAATTCTCAATCGCCATCGTTTTGTAATATTTCTCACACGTCTCTAAACTGCACATGAATGAATCGCACTTTCCCATGCTTCGTTATACAAATCTCGTTATAATTTGACAATTATCGCATTTTCTTGCTCATTAAACAGTGTTTAATAACGTAATGAATTCATAGCAGCATTTTCCATTTCCCATAGCAGGAAACTGAATTTATATTATTATGGACGGTATGGATCGACGAGCATCTTCGCAGTTCGCATACATATAGTTATATCACTCATATAAATATTAATGTATTTCTTTTTTTTATTTAAACTTCATATTTTATTAACTTTTTATCACACATATTATATTATTTTGTTAATAAAACATAATAAATAATAATATTTATTAGTAACTGTGGAAAAACGTTACAAACAAAACAAGAATTTGAATCAAATATATCTATCATTGTTTATCTATTGATTTGATAATTATTTACCATAAAAAAGTATGAAACTTTAACTTCTGATTTATAAAAAATAAAACTTAAATTAATTTTAAATGTTTTGAAATAATACATAATTTATAATTAATTTATTATACATAAATATAACTTACATTAGGATATATTATCATAATGCTTTATTTTCATTTTAAATATATTTCTTGTGTTAATATTTTAATAATTAATTTGTCATAAATTTACATTATTTTTTCATTCTAGTGAAAATTAATCCCATAATCGGGTAAGTTCAGTGTCGGATCAAGATTATATTACTGTCAGCTCTTCAATTATTATAACTAAAAGTTCAAGGCATAGTTTTATGATAATAGTACACCATAATGTGCCTGATCTAGTCTGCATCTAGAGATGCGCTTGGTGTATGAGTCATAATTCCAGATATTGAGTTGAGGCAACAAGAATAACAGAAAACAAATATTCTTATTTTGGTTCTTTTTTTCCTATAATTTGAAACCATATGTTTCAAATTGATTAAAATTTGTAAAACATTTCGAATATATTCAAGTGATCACTAATGTTACTAATCCTGATGAAATATGTAAAGTCTTCGTTGTTTATTTCTCACACCTTTTTGAATTATATCACTTTAAATATGAAAATAGTTTTTTTTTATTTCGATCTGATATGCATTCAAGTTTATCTATGGGCTTTATTGTTGACACAAGGTGTAGTATTACAATGCCAATACGATTCATAATTCATTTTAGTATAATAATTATAATATCGTATTTTCTTGAAGATGGAATAAAACAAAGACAATTAGACAATTTATTGGTGCTTTAGCTAAAAGATCTGATCGCAAGTGATACGCTAAGTTTAGAGTTAATGATTTCAGCTTTAAAAACTAATGATGATGACAAAATGAATTAGTAGAGATATCAAAAACCACCATCCACGAATATTTTGTAAAGTTTTGAAATTTGCAGTACAAACCCAATTTTAAATTGAATAATGGTGATGACATTTCTAATAATGTTGTACGAAAAAGATTATGGAGTAAGTGAATTAATCCACCATTAATCCACCGTAAAAAACCGATCTTCATCAAATGAAAGTCATGCTATATATTGGGTAAAATTTAAAGATATTAAGAACTAATACAGATTGTATGATCTCCTATCAAACAACCAGTCGATAAATTCAGACAATTTTTGATCGAAACTGTATGAATTAAAGACAACGTTCAGAATTAGTTAATAGGAAGATTGTCGTCACGACTATTCCAGGTGTCAGTATTTTTATCTCTATTTGACACAAAATATTGGAGTTATATTTATCAGAAATTGCACCTTATGATATCATATTCAGGAATTTGTAGAATTTTTTTAATAAAAAGAACTTTAATGTAGTCGTAAACAAATATTGAAAAGTTTTTTCGCCTAAAATTCTGAGAAATTTTGGAAAAGTAGACTATACATAAATATTATAAACATAATCAAATATGGAACCTCGCTTAATGAGCACCTCACATAACGAGCATTTCGCTTAAAGAGCAAAATGAATTGTAAGAAAAATGCAATGTTTCGCACAATGTGTGACGATGAGAAGAGAAGTCCCGGATTGCGCGCCTGCTACATCATTTTTAATATTATGTATATTTTTGAATATGTTTTACTATACGAGTAAAAATCCGAAAATTTTGGATTTAACGAATTTAATCGAGGTTCCACTGTATATCAATATACAAATATAACCCTATATAATTAACAAAACATTAAATATGGAACTTACCCCTACTTACTCCCGGACTTACGAACAAAATTCTAAATGCACTAACTTATTACAGGGAGATAAAAATGATTAAATAAATTACTGTCCAAACAAAAAATGTTAATTTCTTTAATAAAATATAATATTTTTGGATCTGTTTTGTTGCATTTGTTTCTTTTGTCGTTTTTTATTAAATAATTGTGATGCATTGAAAAGTATTTGTAAGTAGGTAGGTATTTTTTCAAATGTATGCAGTCAGTAATACGGAATTTAATATAAATAAAAGTAATAACCATGAAAAAGTATGGTAAGATAAGTATAATTTAAAATTTTTAAAATTAATAATAAAATATTATGAATTTTATTAATTCAGTGATCTATATAAAAAAAAACCTCGATTAACGCGGACTACTCGAAACGCATCCTAAACGCTAAACGAAATTTAAAAAAATAATAAATATAATTTTAAATAATACGGTATTTCTATACTATATTTTTTGAAAAAAATCCACATTTAACATTTGATTTAAGAATGAATAATTGTATACTCATAATTATGAAAGAAATAGCATCTGGGAGAAACGAACTGATTTCAGAAAATTATAAAGTACAGTTGGAAACAATAAAGTTCAAAATTTAACCATAAAAAGCATAAAAAGATATACATTATGCGCAAAAATTCTCACTTCTAAATGCAAATCGTTCGATTGAAAGTATATTTAAACAAATCTTTCAGCTAAAAGCTATCAATAAAAAATAACAGCATTTTATTACAAAGAATAAAGCAGTGAAATTAAGATGAATCTTAAATCTAAAGTTTTGAAGAAAGCTCAGAAGATGATGATATTTTGCCCAAGGAAAAATTATGTAATATTATAAAGCAATTCAGTTATATATTTTGTAAAATACGATTTCGCGCAAGACTACTTTTTTTTAGAAACATAATACAGTGTTATATGGATATAATTGGATTTATGGGTAGAAAGACTTAGGTCGATAGCCCTTTGGTTGCATTGTAACTAATAAAGATTATTAATGTTGGATGTATACTGGTAATAAACTTATATTATTATTTATAAATTTTGTGAAGAAATAATAGCTATAGAGGATAAGAATTGGCCAATGCAAGTTTGTTGTAAATCAAATTTGGAACGACCTGTCTGTCGTGCATTTGTCAAATGCCACATGCATTTGTAATTGGTAAAAAATCTGTTTGCCTACAATGGGCATGCAAATAGACACGGCCGGCCGACAGAGTTATTGTATTACATGTGTTAACCTATTATTCTCATTATTGTAATGCAATGTTGCAATTCAAATGAATGAATGCCACATTGATTCCCAATGTTATAATTTATATAAAAAACTCTTTACAAATACAATCGGATATGAATCTACAAAGAAACTAAATGATATACAATTTAAAACATGCAGTTTCGAAACCGAATTAAATTTTCAATCCCGCTCACAGATTGGCAAGTTAATTAAATGGCAATTATGTTTTCCACTTGCAACAGCACAATTAAATCCAGTTCAGCCTTTCCAATCTATAACAATGAAAAAAATTAAAACAATTATGTTTAGGTAACTTTGCGAATTCGCTGTTTATTCGCAATAATTTTTAAGAATAAAAAGAACAATAAATTGCTTCATTTAATACAAGTAGGTATTATAATTTTTTTAATAATTTATTGAGGAAATATTAATTAATTTTTTGCATTGCATTGAGTACTATTAATTGCATGATTTTTACAATAATTAAAAATATTACTATATTTTTCAAGTATAAATCATTCATTATATATATTTTTATTGATTATAATATTTAATAATTGAGTATAGCACAACCTCACGTAATGAAGCCTCGATTAATGCGGATTCACTATAGTACGGTTTGAACATTTCACAACAAACCCTAAACCTCTAAAATTACAATTAAATAAAACTTCACATAATAAGTTCGAAGGATGACATATAGAACGTCTATATCGACAAATCCATATAACAAGCAATGGCTTGATAACTGTTATGGGGACTCTTCTCCGTCGAAACAAATAGTAGAGACGTGGTTTGCTGATTTAAAGCTGGTCGTACAGACACAAATTATGCTGAATGCTCTGGTCGCCCAAATTCGGCAATTGTTGCAGAAAATATAAAAAAAAAGTCCACAGAATGGTTTTGACCGATAGTAGATTGAAGTTGTACGATAGCTGACACCCTGAAGATATCAGAAGGCAGTGTATTCACCATTTTGATCATGAGAAAGCTTTGTTCGAAATGGGTACCAAGCTCAAAGTGGACCAATAACAACAACGAGCTGTTTGGAGCTGTTGAAGCGAAATAAAAAGGATTTTTTCATGCGTGTAACAATGGATGAAACTTGGATCTACCACTACACTCCATAGTCAAAACGGCCGTCAGCTGACCGTTCTACAAGAAAGGTATCAACATGTTAGAGAAGCGTTGAAATGAATGTATCACTCTTGAAGGAGACTATGTTGATGAATAAAGTCGAATATTGTCCATAAGTTGTTGTTTTATTAGTCATCCTACGAACTTATTGAGTGAGGTGTTATATGATTTTATGTATACTTTTTTGTAATAATTAAATAATAAAATTATTATTTTCTCACGTGCCAATATGAGTAATTAATTAAATGTCTTGTTTATTGACTGAAATAATTTAAGTAATTACCTATAAATATTAAGTGTATTGTTTAAAATTCAAGATTTTATGAATAATAATTTCAAGATAATTTATATCATTTACATAATAAGGTTATCAGATGTGAGAAACACAAGGCTAGTTTTATTTGCTTATAATTAGGCCATTATGTATAAAATACTTGAGATGCAAGAAACTTTCACCAGCTTTGTATTTATGCGTGACACAATATTTTTTAATGCTGTTATCATCAAATGATAGTAATAATAAATAATTAACAATATCTTTAATGACTGCATGTTCCATACAAACAAATAAATTAATACAACCTTAACATGTTTTGACTGTTCAATTTCTTCAATTAAACAATAAATTATTATAAAGATCCAAATACCAAAAACAACAATAAATAAATATTCACTAAATTTAGATTGAACAACATCAAAATAAATTCTAAAAAATAGTATACATCGGTATACAATCAAGGCTCATTTTGTACTGTTTATTTTTATGCGGTTTTATTAATGTCTTAAATCAGTCTGTGATATCAGCAAATCCAATTACCTAGAGGTATTACTATATATAGAGTATGAAAACAAGAATAGGATAGATTCAAATGTTATGTACATAAAGTAACACTGTTAATTTTATGATATATTGTAGATTTACTATTTACTATTTAATGTAATCTCTAAGATTATGATAATACAATATAATAATTCAAAGTTAGGTAGTAAATGGACTTAACACCAGATCAAAAAGTAAAACACGAGAGATTTAAATCAAAATAAAATTGATTGCATTTTTTGTTAAACCCTTACCCTTGTTAATATTTTTTATTTATTAAATCACAGTTTTAGTGATTATTATTTATATTTCATTATGACTATTTTATATTTCTGGCCACTAGATTATGAAATTTATTTAAAAAAAAATAATAAAAGTTGTTATTTATAAGAATTATAAAAAATATATTTCTTTTATAAATTTAAAAACATCATAAACATCTTCAGCTTTCTCGATATCATAGCATTCTTGTAATGAAATTCTTGAATATTACGAAAATTCTAGGAACGATTTTCTAATGGTCAAGTTCCTTCTCTTCGTTTTCACTTCTCAAAAAGTTTTCTGATTTTGAATAAATTTTTAATTGTATTTTAATATATTTATATGTAACAATAAAAAACATTTTGTAATCCATTATTGTCCGGTTAGAAAATTTCAAAATATATTTAATTTTAAAGAAAATGGCGATAAACCACACTAAATGGTTGTGTACTTAATATAATCTGATAAAATACAAAATTCCCTTAGACCTGGCTTAAAACTGAATGGTATATATATGTAGCAGTAGTCCTTAGAGGGTTAAATAGGCAAAATAAAAATAAAATCCAAAAAATGGATACACAAAATTATTTTTATATACACGAATTTTCACTTTTTTGTCCTTTATACCTATATTTTCTTTTTGTGCGGTTTTTGTATGTTTTTAGTCCGATTTCAAAATGTATTTATGAATTTGAAAGAGCCGCCTTTATCTCATAAATTATAAAATATAAAAAAAAATCACACAAAGTTTATCTATTAATATATATATTTTTTTATTTTATGTTAGAATTTATTTATTTATATGTATAGAATGTACTTTTTTTTCTTATGTATTGATGTATGGCCAATAAATTATTATTATTAATTCATAAAATCTATCAATAAACAATAGATATTTTTGAATAAGTCATATTTTATCTATTTTAGATATAAAAAGTAATATTATTTCGTAAAAGCAATGACGTTGTTACGATTTAAATGAAATACATTGTGAGATTAATGCATCAACTGCGAATTAAATTGATCCTGAAAAGTTCAAGACTGCGTTCAATTAATGTAATTCTCCGACGCTGCGCAAGAATATACTATGATTAAAAAGTAAAAAAACTTACAGGAAATGTTGTATTTTAAAGATCAATGAAGTGTGAATGAATTAAAGGTACCAATTGGATAGTTTAATCAAAAAGTTGTTCGGCGTTCAACCTTATTAAAATGCTTACATCGAAATGGGTACATGCATGCAACGAAAACGGCTGTAAGGTAGGTAGGTAGGCATAACTGAGCGGAGTGGAGTGTGTAGAATGGGATTTGTGGATTTTTCGAAACCGATAAGTAAAAAGTGCGGATGGAGGAACCTTGAAGGAATAGAGCGAAGTAGTTGGGTTTGTGGTATAAATACCGGGCAGGGATGGGGATTGAGGATTAGTAACAATTGTGTATCGCACAAGAAAACAGAATCCACGAATTCTAGGCACTCTATACACATTACTACAATGGCTTTCTTTAAGGTAAGTCCTACTGTTTTTACGTACATTTATTTCGTATAAACATATTTTTTTAATAAATAAAAGAAATATATTAATAACAAATATTTACATTAAAAAAAAAATATATGGAATTTGTAAGCAATACGATTTTTAATATATAATTGAAATATTTAGGAAATTTAAAGCATACATACCCAAATATATTTAATTAAAAAATGTTCAGTGTGAAATATTTGTTTTATAATAAAAAAATATCTATAATTATAATGAATAAACGTATTTTAATCATTTATTATTAATTAATAAATTAAACAATTTATTTATTAATCACATAAAAAAAACAATAATACATACTTGCATGACAAAAAGAATTATAAAATTTGAAGAAAAAGAACTATACATTAAACACTCGTGTTTACTACGTAAGTAATTTAAATTGACGTGCAATTTACAGTTACTAAACAATTTAACGATTTCACGCAACAAATAAACATTGCACAACCATGTGTTTACATGCTATACAATGTAGTAAAAATGTAAAAGAAATATCAAAAAAATAGTACCAAGAGATAATAGATCAAAACTTTCTTCACGGCATGCAATGTTAAGTACAACAAATTCATAAGAATCCAACAAAAAAAATATACAAACTTATAACAAATATTACGTTTTATACATTTTCTCAAATTTAAATTTCTTGCACATACCAAATGCAATTTAATTAATGAGTTATATTTATAATAAATAAGATATATTTATTCATTTTGAGATAAAATTTTATGCGAATAATAAAATAAAGTTGCATATTTCATAATAATTTTACTTGATTATATAATATTCTTTAATCACAAGTTTTGTATATATGATTATATTTATTAAAATATAACGTGCATATTGTATATAATAATGTACAATGTACATATAATTCTTATATTAAATAGGAAATAATTATTTTTTTTGTGGAAAACTTTTACTCAATATTTTAAATATATTTCTTTCATCAAATTTTATTATAAAATTAAATTTATAATCTCAGTATTTGAAAATTCCGTTCATGTAGAAAACAAAATTGTAAGTATATGTATATATGTATTTTAAGATGAAATAACAACAATGATATTGTTATATAAATTTACTATATTGTACGGAAAACACGAAATCGAAATCATAAACTTGAATCTTTAGGTGGCAAAGAGAGTGCCATTTAAACGTTGAATTCTTATAAAATCGATTGTTTATTACCGGTAGTTCAAAACTTGGTGCTACAACGCCAGAACTAATGGAGCGGAACGAAGACATGAAATATTAATATATTTAATTCCCGCTGCAAACTAGGAACAAGTAAACAAGCGGAAGTCGACAACGAAGATTTACACAGAAAAAGCAAAACAAACATATACTATCTTAGAAACAGAGACTCTCGAAAGCAATACTGAATTATCTTATATTTTCTGCCCTCTGTTTATTAGTTAGTTAATAAATTTCAGTATTATATTCGGAGTGTGTTTTTAAAATCCAATATAAAATTTAATTAAATAAAATAAGTACAGTTTTAAATAAGTATATTATTTTTTTCGAAGATATATACACAATAAGCGCACTATGCTTATATGCTTCTATCAATTTGGATTCAATATAGTCCGAATTTGAAAATTTCTTTTTCTGCAGTTTAATTTTAAATTCCTCGATTAGTCCGGTTTCATTCTGGGTATTTAATAAATTATTCTATTAAAATTGATAAACATAAAGTTTATATTTATATTGATTTCAAAACATTCATTAAATATGCATAGAATATTCAAATATATTAAACATATGGATAATGGAACAGTATAATTATTAATAATATAATGATTTATATTATTTAAAAGAAATTTATATAATTTTAAAATTTAATGAGAAACATATTAAAATATGTCAAACAGATTGTAAATTTGTTTTCACGTTTAGAGAACATCGAAAGAAACGAATTTTATTATACTATAAACGTTACATGTTAAATTCAAATCTCGAGATGTATAAAACTGTCTCTCGTTTTATTTAATGCGTGTTTTATTGTTTTATATAAAGTTTTACGCTCTTTCTTTTACAACAAACGAAATCAATAAAAAATGCGACTATTTGAGAGAGAAAATAAAAAAAATAGATATTGATTGGATATGCGCACATAACGTTCGGTTCGCGATTTACTTGCCGGAATTTAGTAAAGGAATTAACCTGAATCCGTTGAGCGAATAAATTATCTAAGATTGAATGTCAATAATGTTTATGGGTAAAAGTATATCAGATGAGTGACTGGTATTGGTATTTAGCTGGTATAGATTTTTTTGGCCTGGATTTGTCCCAGGTAAATCATGTAATCGCTCTGTGGTAAATAGGCGTGCCTCGAAAGTCAACAATTTACAATATTAAGGTCCGAAAATAGAGAAAAACACTGGTAGCCTTAATTGTTGCACTCGGATAGATCGGGGCATATGGGCTCCAGTTTGTGAAACCCGAGCGTTCGATTTCATTTAAATACAATATGTAATGTTGCGTTGCGCAACGACGGGAATAATTGGCACGGCGAGGATTTAGTGTTCAGACTGTTCAGACGGAGAAAATCGAGGATTGGATACCTTTTGGAAGCATAAATATAACTATGTAATCAAGAAGTGGGCGGTAGGAATATATCGATTGTGTTGTTGCCGGAAACTTGCGACATTTTCCATTGAATTCATTATTTTTCTTAATCATCTTCTTGTGTAACAAATATTCATTCATACCATAAAATTTGAAATATTTGTTATTTAATTCAATGCGTGCAATAATTTTACGCAGTTAATTTTATATCGTTTACAATAATTAATTATACATATATTTACTTTATTATAAATTATACTTCAAGTTGTGTTCTACAATTTAGAATATTTTTATTTATAATCTATCTTGTTTGAATATTCAGTAATTTACTTCTCTATTGATAATTTAACTTGACAAGTTGAAAACTAACTTGGGAAATCCAGTGGTTTTGAAGCCGTTCTGTCGTTGAGTTGTGAGGCTGTTATTCAAGAAGATAACTGCAAGTGCATTTACATGTCGATTGACATGTAAATGCCCCCGTTTCCTAAGTTCTCCAAATAAGTTTATTTCTTAATTTTTCAAAAAAAAAAAACAAATCATGAGCTTTGTGCAAATCAATTAAGTTAAATAATAACCCAATTCTAGATAGATTAAATAATATAAACTCAACTATATATTAATTATAATATTAATGAAATTTACATAATTTAACTTAATTATGAGAAAAAAAAAGAATTATTCATTTGTTAATTTTTAAAAAAATATGTAACAAAGTGTAAATAATATAAACAAATTAGAGTTGCTGCTTTGACGTATTCTATAATTCTGCTTATAAATTTAGATTGACAACCGTTTTTATGTGACAGCTTTGTATTGTCAAAATCAAATTTAAAAAGATAATTTAAAGTTTGGTCGATTAGGTTTGAAATTGTTTCATTTTATCGAAGAATTATTCATGACACTCGGAGGGCGTTATATAACAACATCGCACGGCGTTATGTAACGTCATGATAGGTGCATGAAGATGTTGTATATCAATGTGGCGTCAATGGAGCGTGCAATGTGCATCGATGTTTTGCTGCTCTATCCTTTTTCACGGCTGAGTTAGTGTCAAGTTAGTGCAGTCCGTGTTGGTATTTCGCATTACCATAATGGAATCGTGCATGTGATAGGGTGGACACATCCAGTTGATATATCACGACCCCGGTGAGCGAACCAAAGCACACACAATCAATAATTTCATTAATAAATTTTGCTACCGCCGACCAAGACCTTATTACCATCATATCGCACAACTCAATTACGTAACGTCGACATCGTGATTTCTCTCGCAACAACAAAGACTTTTTACCGTCATCCTTAAAAGGCGCACACCGTCCTAAATGCATACCGAACCACTGGAAATGCATTCTTTTGTGACATCACGCAACAAATCTACTGAAGAAAAAAATAAGTAAACTCTAAGCTACGAAATGGCATTATGTAATTCGACTAATTTTTATGCCGATGAAAGGGAGAAAAAGACAAAAAAAAATTGCGATGGAACGGCTCTTTGCATCAATCTGAATTAAAGCGTAATTAGAGAAATTACAAACTTAATTTAACTTTCCCGTCAAAGAATCGAGCATTTTTTTTTCTCTTGAAAGGCATTTTAATTAAAGATTTGTCGAGGCGAAGTCAGCGTTTAACGAAGACGAAATCTTTTTAAATGGTCTTGATTGGAAATGCACGGAACTAATTTCTTCCCAGGGTCGTGCGTTGGTTGGTAGCTTTGCAACGTGAAAGAAAGTTTGTTATTGTTGTATATTTGTTAATAATCCGATAATTGGTGTACTGTGAGAGCGTTACCAAAGATCTCATCCGCATCACGCAATTTGCAGCAATTAAGTTGGAAAAAAGGCTACGCAATTATGATAATTATTGACACCGGGCATCGTAATCGTTGGTTTGCATCCATTGTCGATATGTAAATGGGGAAATTGAATTTATGAAAAAATATGAAAAATTAATTGGCTAATCATTAGAACTTCCATTGTCTTTTCCATAAGCTCTTTAGATCCAGCACAATAACAACCGAGATAATTAGCATCACTGTTGTAATTTCAAACTATTAGTCATAATAGGATTTATACTTAATTGAAATGCGTACATTATTGATTCAAACAAATTTCACAAGGATTATTTTCATTTAAATTTTGTCAGAATAATTTAATATTGTGTATTATTTAATTTCATAAAACTCATCAATAATTATTAATGCAATAAATAATAATATAAATATTTATTTGAATTAAAATATTTCGTATGAATAAATAAATGACTGACAAATAAATTGTTTATTAATTTCCATTTATTAAAATAAACATTTATCTGATAACTTAAAATAATTTTATTTAAATGTATTTGCTTTCATCAGTAGTAAATCTTTTGCGTGTATTAACAATATTTTAAATACAGGAAAATATTTAGTTCCTCGATTAGTTCGGATTCAAATAGTTCGGGATATTAGCGGAACCAATTTCCAGGACTATGCGAAGTATTGATGCATTTATATTTTTTTATAAAGCAAGTTATAATACTCTAATTTATGTAAAGAAACTAAAAATGTATGTAAAGAAATCTTAATCAAATATATGTAATTTGCAAAAGTAAAAATGATGATACCAAACATATTTACGTTTTACATTAACTTCCAAATGTATCTTGTAACAGTGCTGTATAATTATCATGTTAAATTAGAGTGCCTTACAATTAAGCCCTAAATGGTGAAATGTCACTGGTACGTTGTGTTTGTTGATGTGTAGAACATGCAATTACTAGTGTGTGTGGCATTTCGTGTTTTAGCCTTTAGCTTTTAGGAAGCAAATGATTTTCTACCATGGTTTACTGTTCGCCGGAGAATCAATATTTGCTAAGTTAAATGCATGCTACTCCATTAATGGATAAATTTGCATAAGACAAATACACGTTACTAAAATAGGAAAATCGGAATTACAGATATATTCAAATTAGGTACCAATTTACGATAATATTTTATAAAATTGCCTTTAGTATTTTAATATTATAAAAGACATATACACTTAATTACAGATCTGATTTAAAATTCTATTTATTTATCAGCATAAATGACAATTTGAATTGAATGATCATTATAGAAAAAAAGTTTTAATTTCATGGAAAATTTATTATTTTTTATACTAATTTCACGCATTCATATGTAAAGGTAGTATTATAAATATATGAACAAAAGTTTGTAAAAGTTTTCAAATATAGAAGTTTAGTATAATGTTAGTTGTTCTTGCCTTTTAATAGAATTATTAATATTCATATTTAATACACTAAACAATAATTATTTCATAAATAATTACAAAACTAAGTATAAAATACAAAGAAATCATTGTATTTATTAAATTCAAAGACATTGAATAAAATTAATTATAAATAACAAAATATACGGAAAAATATTACAAACTTTAGTACAAAATTATATAAATGTATTTCAAAATGATAGTAACTATTTAACGATTATAGTTCACAAATCAATATGCTTGAGTTCTTTGAAATAGTCTAAGATGAAGTCGCAATATTCTCTAAGAAATACGTATAGGCTAAATTCACAATGACTCAAAATTTTTAAGTATTTTTGCGTGTTGTACGTATAATAGCGTTATATGCCATCTATTTATTTGTATTTTTCAGTAATAAGTAATAAAATTGAATTTCAGATCACGATGTTTGCCCTCACCGTGGCCGCAGCCCATGCAGGAATTGCTCCAGCCTTGAGCTATGCAGGAATCGGTCATGGTTTGGGAGGACCAGGACTTGGTCTTGGGCTTGGAGGATACGCAGGTCACGGATACGCGGCCGCTCCCATAGCCGTGGCAGCAGCCCCAGTTGGATTAGGATATGCCGGAGGACACGGAGGAGGTCATGACGTCGACTATTATGTAAGTCCAACCATGCATAACGAAATAAGATTAACTTAAACAAAAACACGTTTCTAAACTGAATGCATCTATTTAGGCCCATCCAAAATACTCGTACAACTACGGAGTCGCTGATGGTCTGACCGGTGATCACAAGTCACAACACGAGAGCCGCGACGGTGATGTCGTTAAGGGGTCGTACACCGTAGCCGAACCAGACGGTTCCGTGAGGGTCGTCGATTACGTCGCCGATGACCATAACGGTTTCAACGCTGTTGTCAAGAAGATTGGTCCATCTGTTCATGCCGCCCCCGTCCACGCCGCTCCCGTTGTTCACGCCGCCCCAGTTGTTGCTCCGATCGGCGCTTACGCTGGACACGGTTACGCTGGACAAGGTTTGGGTGCTTACGGTCACGCTGGAATCGGCGGCTACGGTCATCATTACTAGGAAGACACGACCAAAACTCACTGCAAAAACAATTAAAGTAAATTATATATTTGTCCCTGTGCATTTTGTAACGTCTCATTGTTTCAAAACATATGAGGTGTGTCAGATTCGACGCAATTATTTATAATTATATAATTTACTTTAATCACAATCAACATTGGTACTCGACACAATCACTTTACGCTTTTCGTATCAACATATTTTTACATTTTATAATGTTTCTTACATAATATTTTATTTTATATACATATACATGTAATTTAAACGTTCGAAGTATTTTCTTATTTATACGTATATATTTTTTTCTCTCTATGACATAACTAGTTATGACAATGGCCAAGACTATCGCGGATTATCCATCTATCTTCTATTTACTTCTTTGTAATTAAATGTTTGTATTTTTAAGTGTACAAAGCAGTGTCCCCAAACTGTGTATGTGTTCTTCCTGTATAAATGTATTATTATATAATATAAAAATAAAATGTTTATGTCAAAAATACCAATATTTTATTCACCTTATCTAAAATCATTTTTATGTATTCCAATAATGTGTACTGAATGGAAAATACTATTATTTTTCATTATATACCTAATTATACAAAAAAAAAACAGTGAATATCAACAATAAAATAATACTTTATATATAATATTGATATCTATAAATTGAACTTTATTAGCCAACAATTTCAAATAATTAGAAGATATTAATGTATTCCAAATGATTACTGTACATGAAATTAAATTTAAATCAGTATTTACTTATATTGTTAAAGATATCAAGCAATTATATTTATGACAAAAAATCACATTATTCAATTAATCAAAAACAAATATTTAATAAAAGAATATGTAGTTTATAAATTTTTAAATGAATTTCCAACCGTAATTATTTAAGTAATGTATAAATAAAAAAAATCTTACGAATAATTATATAATTATTGCAACATAAAACATAAATAATATGTCTGCTCTACAAACCTCTGTTCTAAATTATGATATACGTTTGTATAAATACTTGTGGAAAAATGTAGTACTCGTGTTGAATAATGCATAACGTTGCGTATATATTGTTTTATTTTAATTTTATTGCTATGTTCATTAATGTTAAAAAGTAATAATGCATATTTAAAAAAAATGATTTTAGAAATCAGCAGTTTTCAGAGAAGAAATATCATATATAATATAAATAATGTCGATAGAAGAATGTCAATTAAAAAAATATCAAATACATTAATATAAAAGAATGTAAAAATGATGGTAGAAAGTAAAGTAAAGTAAATTTCCAATAACAAAAACGAAACAATATTTTTACAGAAAGATAATGGCTAAAGCGCGTTTATTATATTAACTCTTTGGGGGTCTAGAAATTCTTAATTTTTTAGACAACAACTTCGTCAATTGAATCAACATGGGATGGTATAAACTATCAAGATTTATCCCTTGGCATATCAACAAAAAATAATTGGTAATTCGTCTTTCCTGTAGATTTTTTAGAAAATTATAATAATGCCTTAACATTTATATTCAAAAGTGTGTCACCGCCCCTAAAAGAAATAACCGCATTCAAGATGTAGTTAGATCAGCGGTCGGGGAACTTTTTTAACCATTACCCCAAAATATTATTGCGTAAATCGATATTACCCCCCCCCCATCCTGAATAGAAAACAATCAATGTAAGTTTTAAATAAACATTATTTATTGAATTAATTTACATATTTATAAAAAAGAGTTACATGAAAATAGTAACAAATAGTAATAGACAAACAAAATAAAATTCTATAATTGGAACAAACAAAATTAATTGAAAACTTTCCTCCTTCAGGTTTTGGAAAAATGATGTTGCTTCATGTTTGATATAATTACTTTAAAATTGGGACTATTTTGATGTAAGAGCAATTTGAATACAGTCTTGGCGTTTAATCGATTTCTGTTTTTCGTTTTTATGTTCATTAGAGTGGAAAAGCCTTGTTCACAAAGGTAGGTTGTTGCAAATGGCAATACGCAATTTTTTTACAGCCTCCTCATGTGCAATTTTGAAAGCCTTTGCAGCCTTTGACAACCAAAAAGACGACAGATTTGCTTTGGTCTCAAATTGAATACGTGCTTCAGTATTGGATCGAAGTTCACAACCAAAAAGATTGAATACAGTATTGGATGGAAGTTCAAAAATTGCCTCTGCCAAACCTGGAGGTTGTTCTGGTATGTTAGTAATTTCACATTTAAAAGAATCTACAACACAATTCACAGTTTATACATCAAGATCTGAAAAATAGTCAGAGAA